>NW_008330832.1:1552882-1565144 GCF_000622305.1 Nannospalax galili
ACTCACTACCAACCCTAACAATCTTGAGTTTGCTTCCTGGACCTATATGATGGAAGGAGAGATTTGAAACAACTCTCTCAAGTTGTCCTCTTTCCTATGCATGCACAAATATAATAAAACAAATTTTAATCAAAAAAAAATTATTTCTGCCACCTCTTCCACAATGATCCCTGAGCCTTGGGAGGCAAAGGTTTGAAATAAGTGTCTATTCAGGGATAAGCACTTTGCAGGCTCTGCACATTGGCCAGTTGTAGATTTCTGTATTAATCACCATCTGTTGCATAAGGAAACTTCTCTGGTGAGAGTTCAGAGATGCACTCATCCTATGTGTAGAAGTTGCACTGAAGATGGTCATTTAGGGTTAAGCATCTCACAGACACTTATTCTCTGCATTTGACCAGTTCTAGAACTCTGTAATAGTCTTCATCTGTTGCAAAAAGAAGCTTCTTTGATGAGAGGCTGAAAGGTATACTCGTCTGTAAATGTGAGGATGCATATTTAGAATACAGTAAAAAATTACACTGGTCTAGGGATGTAGTAAAAGTAAGTTTTTCTCTAGGATCTATGACCTCTCCAGTCATGTGTATTTGGCTATGTTTACAGTACTATAAGAGTTCCCTCCCATTGAGTGGGCCTTAATACAATTAGACAGCTGTTGATTACTCCCAACATAAAAGTGCCAGTACTGCATCAATAGCAATAGCTTGCTGGGCCTGTCATTGTTTATGAGGCTTTACAGCTGGGTAGGACCATTGATTGGTTTTCTCCCTTAGCAATTTGTATAGTATCCTCTGATACTATGAGAGCTTGTTTTCAGGGGAGGATGCTTTCAGGTCAGTTCCAGCTCAATTGCTCTAAGTCCTGTGCCTGAAGTGTGGCCCGTCTTCAGCAATAAGGTCTTATCATCAAGTTCTTGGAGGCAATTAAGGGCTGTGGCAATAGCCTGTGTTATTTTGGGAGTCTCTTGGACCACCCTGACCAACAACTCAATGGGAAGTTTCTCCTGCCTGGCACTGTGTTTTTGTTATATAGCCTTCAGCTACACACATGCACTTGTATATTTCTTGTATGTTTTCAATGCATACATGTGACTAGAGTTCATATGAAGACTGTAACATGAAGCAAGGAAAGATAGATCTATTGATTACAGTGATTTCAGGCTAGCAATGGTAAACTGTCTAAGTAGACTGTTAAAAATAGATTGTATATGTTATAATCCTTATATCAGCCAGTAAACAATAATACAAACAGAAATAGTCCAAAAGTGAATAAATAAATTTAAACAGAATACTAAAAAATACTTGAATGTGATTGTCAGAGAATGACAGAGTTGGAAGCACCAGAATTACATCTCTCTACCTCGGCAATTTCACAGTAGAACCTGACTGATATAGCCACTGTGGAATTCTGGAGCCTATCAAAGGCTTCTAACATCCAGGGTGAGACTTAGCAGATTGGAGTTCACTTCGGGAAGATTCAGCTCTAGCACAAACAGTAGCATCTACTTGTGGAAGTAAATTAGGGTGAGAAAAAAGGACTCTGTCAAATATATGTCATCTGTATGCTCTGCTGGCTGTTACTGCTTCTGATCAGAGGTGCAAAAAGGGTCAGGAAGCCTTTGGACTTGCTAATTTTTCCAGTCCCTTGCCATCCAGCTGAAGGGATTTTCATAGAATACAATGGGATAATGATCTTTTCTTAAAAAATATTTTATTTATTATTTTTATGTGTATGTGTGTATTGCCTGCATGTAGGTAAGTGCACCATGTTGTGCAATGCCCATGGAGGACAGAATAAGCTATCAGATCCTCTGGAACTGGAGTTACGGATAGTTGTTAGCTGCCATGTGGGTGCTGGGATTTGAACCCGGGTCTTCTGCAAGAACAGCCAGTGTTCTTAACCACTGAGCCATCTCTCCAGCCCCAATAGTAATCTTTTTTATGTTCCATTTTACTTTTGAACTTTTTTGGAGCCAGGCAATTAGGAATAGGACTTTCACAATAATTACAGCAACCAGATATAAGAAAATAGAGGTCCTCAACACAATAGACTTAACTGTATTAAACAGATGCATACACAACACTCTGACAATAGGCAGCTACTGTGGGAAACAGTATGGCAGTTCTTCAAAAAAATTTTAAAAATTCTACTTCTGGGTATATGCTCAAAAGATATGAAAGCAGAGTCTCAAAGAGATACTTGTACACACATGTTCATAACAATAGAATGTGGAATCTACACATCCACTGAGATGAATGAATGAACAAAATGTGTTATTTACATACAACGAAATATCATTCTGCCTTAAAACAAGGCATTTCTGACATAGTACTGTGGATACTTATGGATACTTATACCTTAATAGAATACTGAGGGTAACTATATATAATAATATATTGTACATCTCAAATATATATGTAAAACATACAATAAATTTAAATGCTTTCATCATGAAGAAATATAAATAAAAATATATTTAACCTGACTTAAACATTACACAGTGAATATTTATCAAAACAGTTATCATGCCTCATTAATTTAATGCAATTTTTACATTTCTAATATATCAGTTAAAGTCAATTTAAACTTTTTAAAAAATTTCCTAACTGAAGTAAGGCATCCAAAAAAGTCAAATACTTCATGATTGCACTTATATGAGATTTTAAAATAAAACAAATAGGAACAGAAGGAATATGAACACATCTCTCAACTCTCACCAGCGAAGCTTCCTCATGCAACAGATGGTGATTAACCCAGAAAGCCACAGCTGGCCAAAGTGTAGAGAAAAAGGGACCATAGGGTGCTTGTCCCTGGGTTGGACGCCTGTATTAAATTTCTGCCATCCAAGACTCAGGGACCATTGCAGAAGAGGGGGTGAAAAAATTGCATGAGCCAGAGTTTGATTGATGACCACAAGGAAACAAGAATTTTCCAGACAACTGGGAAGTTACTCATAAACTTACAGCAATGGTAACAGCATGGACATGACCCACACAAGCTCAGGTCAGATAAAAGCCCAGCACAGGGTTGGAGAGATAGCTGAGCAATTAAGAGCACTGGCTACTCTTGCAGAGGACTGTGGCCAGCACACACATGGTAGCTAACAACAGTGCTTAACTCCAGTTCCAGGGGATCTGATGCCTGATTCTGGCCTCTGTGGGCATTAAATATACATACAGGCAAAACACTCATACACATAAAATTAAAAAAAATTTTTTTTGGTCTTTTTGAGACATGGTCTCCCTGTTGCACCAGCTGGCCTGACACTTCACTATTTACACCAGGTTGGCCTTGAACTTATTGCCTCTGCCTCCCAAGTGCTGGGATTAAAGGCATATGCCATCATGCCCAGCAAGATGCCTTTTTAAAAAATTTTATTATTTGAGAATTTCACGTGATGTATTTAGATCACATTCCCCTGTCCTCCCTCAACCCCTCCCAGATCCACCCCATTCCCTACCTACCCAACTTTGTGTCCTCGTTTTGAAAAACAGACAAAAAAATTGGAGTCCAGTTTGTGCTGCCCACATACTCCGGAGTGTGGTGACGGTCACACTCTGAAGAAAGCTTATAAAATTGTTTTTAAAATTTTTAAATCCCAGTATAGAAGCAGGAAAATGGGTAAGAAGCCCCAACCTTAGCTGAGGAACTACTGGCAATGAATAACTACTGGGAGAGGGCGATTCCATTTTCTTCAAGGATATGATGCTTAATAGGTTAACCAGGCTCCAGTGGATGGACGCACACTGAATGATATTTGGGGACACAAACTTGACTCCACGAGCCTTAATATGTATGTCAGAGTACATGAAATCAGGTGTGGGGAGGCTATAAAAATAGTACAGATAGGGGAGGGGGGTCTAAATATGATCAAAGTATGAAATTTGCAAAATTCCAATTAAAATAAAACAACAGAAAGTAGAACTGTAGTTCCCATTACCTGACAGAAAAGTAGAAGGGGAAATTATTGCGGTCTTTATTCAATTATTTGTCTTTTAAAAATTATTTTATTTTTAATTGTGTGTTTGTGTGTGTGCATACATGCATGTGATTTTAGGTTCCCAAAGTCTAGAAGAGGGAACTGGAGTTACAGGCAGTTGTGAGCCACCTCATATGGACCTGGGAACTAAACTCAGGTCCTCTGTAAGAGCAATACTCACTTATAACTGCTAAGCCATCTCTCTATCCCTGATTGTTCGGTTTTCACTGTTGTTTTGAAACAGGTTTCCATTATACAGTCCAGACTGGCATTGAGCTTGTGATCCTCCAGTCAGGGCCTCCCAAATGCTGGGGATTACAGGGATGTGTCACCGTGCCTGGCTAAGAAAGTTATTGTTTAATGAGTACAGAGTTTTAGTTTTCCAGGATACTGGTGATGGTTGTAGAGTATTTACAAATATATTTACTACTGAACACTTAAATATGGCTCAGATGGTAAATTTTATCATGAGTACTTTACCATAATAAAAAGAAGGCTGGGCTTGTAGCTCAGGATGGCATGTGCTGACCACACACAAGATTCTGAATTCAATCCCGAGAACCACAAAAGGGGCGGGGGATTAATCCAATTTAAAGTAAGAAAGAACAGAACAAAACACAAAGAGAATACACAAAAAGTAACAGAATACTTGAAATGATACACAGCTACATAAGCATGTATTTTACAGGGAACACTGGATAAGAGTTTTTAAACTTGTATGCTATCTATGGCTATTTTAAAATTTCTGGATAAACAAATTACTTTCCAAAAGAACATAGACCAATAAAGAGCAGCAGTTTTTTTAATACAGCTTACAAGCTGAGAGGCAACATTCCATTCTGCATTAAACAAGTAAGCAAAATCTAAGCTCTCCATTATGTGATGAGTGAGCCAAGAAAATCTTAAAAGCTATGATGACCACAGTTTATACACAGACACACACACACACACACACACACACACACACCCTGATGACAGGAATATAATATGATTTTTCAAAGAACTTTAAAAGTACAATTCTTGCAGGGCATGGTGGTGCACACCTGTAGTCCCAGCACTTGGGAGGCAGAGGCAGGTGGATCTCTGCGAGTTGAAGGCCAGCCTGGTCTACATAGTGAGTTCCAGGACAGCTGGGGCTACAGGGAGACCCTGTCTCAAGAAGACAAAAAAAAAAAGTACAATTTTTTTGCATTCATACTTTCATAAAGTATGCTATTGTTATGGCACAGTTTTCAATTACAAAGAGAAATTGTGCTTGTAAGTGGGTGTGCATGTACACCCATATTTGCTCTGGTTCTTATAACTGTAATATTGATTGTAATTTATCTATTTTTCCTAAGCAATGCCCAAACTTTAGCAAATGTAAAACAGATGTTATGGATTTTCTTTCACAGGATGTTGGCAGTAACACAGTTCAATTTCAACTAAAGTTCTGAGAAAATCAAAGTGATTCCAAGTGTCTCCTTTTTAAATGTAAATCAAAACATAAAGGGAAATTTGGAATTAAAAATTCTACAATGTTCTTCCAAAATGAATTTCTACTCTAAAGTTAGATGAATATTAGAAATTAATTCACTAAAATATTATTCTCTCTCATCTACTGTTGGCAGCACTGCAAATAGCATGATCACTTTGGAAAACAGTTTGGCATAGCTTATTATAAACTTAAACATCCCAAATATATCCTTATCACATGACTCACTGATTCCAGTTCTATTTACTCTAGGGATACGAAAATTTACATTCACATAAAAACCTGATGTACATACTTTTACATGCACACATGCACACACACACACACACACACACACACACACACACACCCTTATTGGCAGAGGATACATTCCAAGACTTCTAGTAGATGCCTGAAATTTCAAATAACATCAAACTGCATATGTAATGTGTTTTCCTATACACATATAACTATGATAAAGCTTAATGAGTTAGGTATACTAAGAGACTAATAATAAAGTAGTAACAAATATACTGCAATAAAAGTTTATTCATCTGAATAATGGAACTATAGTGTCTTTCTTGAAAGAGTCAAGACATGACCTGTCCCCTACAATATCTGCATCTGTGTGGTCCCCCATTAGGCAGGGGCAGGAGCCGGGACACAACCCCAGGCACCTCTCTCAGGACATGGAGGTTGGATGGCAGGAGTGTCCAGGAGGCGGTTAAGTGTGCACCCCACTGTACTGGGTCCCTGCACCTCTCTTACCAGGGGCTGGGCTTACCTGTGGCTACTAGGCTAAGCACCCATGGTCAGTCAGCCATCATCACCCAGGTGACCAACCCCAAAGAAGATGAGGGCTGATTGCTAGGTACAGGCAAGAAAGGACTTGTCAAGTAAGAAAGAAAATGGCTGGAAAGCGAAGATGGCAATGGTGGTGGCTCTTGGCAAAACATGATTTCAGTAAGAAGTTGTCTCATCACTGACCCCCCCTGGGCAGGGAAATAGATATGAAGGCCTCAAACATTGCGAAAAGCCAATAGGCACCTTGACCACCACCACCACCACCAACAACAACAACAAAAAACCCCACACGATCCATCTGTCTCCTTGAGCAAAAACATAAAAGGTGGTTTTTCTCCAATACTGATGTCCCTCTAGCAAGAAATTCAAGCCAGCAAGTAACTGTTTATTTGCTGCACAGAAGCCAAAATGCTCTATCTTAAACACAAGTATTATCATGTGGACAGAGCCAAGATAAGTGAAATTGTGACCTCTCCCATGAGACTGGAACTATGATCCCCTACTATGAACCTGGAGCCGTGGCTGTCGCCCATAAACTTGGAGCTGCAGTCCTCTACCGAGAGCCTGAAGCTGTGGTCATCTCCCGTGAGCTGGAGCTGTGGTTGTCTCCTTTGAATCGAAACTGTGGTCCCTTCCTGAGAGCAGGGACTGAGGTAACCTCCTGTGAACCTGGAGCTGTGCCCCCCTCCTGTGAGCTAGTGGTGTGAACCCCTCCTATGAAACTGGAGCTGTGATCCTCTCTGTGAACCTGGAGTTGCAGTCCCCACCTAAGGGCTGGGGCTGGGGCCCCTCTCCTGAGTCAGTTGTAGTCCCTTCCCATGAGTCAAAGCTGTGGTCCCCTCCTGTGAACTGAAGGTAAGGTCCCCTCCCATGAGCCTAGAGCTGTGGTCCCATCCTGTGATCTGGAGTTGTGGCCCCCCTCCCATGAGCCCAGAGCTTTAGTTCACACCATGAGCCATGGTTCCACATTCCTCTGGTGGTGTGCTGATGGACCAGAATGGAGGATGGAGGACTTCCCAATGTTGTGCAGCAGTTTCAGCCTTCTGAGTGGCTGTGTTCCTCACAGCCCCCGTCCCTGAGGTCCCAGGTTGTGCATGGCAGTGGTTTTGCCTCTGTGTTGGGCTTATGCTGGGGACAGGGCAGGTCTCTGTCATTTGCAGATTCTGGTCTTGGGAGAACTGATTCTCTTGAATAGACTTTCCACCTCCCCTTAGGGCTAGCTATGGTCTTGACTCTACATGTGGTCCTGGGCATCCAGGCATTACTCTTCTACAAGCCCCAGTGTCCCTTCGCTGACATCCCACAGAAAATGTGAAACACATAACTGAACTTCAAGAGATAGGAAAAAAAGTCACAGTCTGAGAAGTTAAAAAAAAAAAACTCCTATAATAACTAAACTGATATAATTTTCAAACTAAAAATATATAATTGTATTTTAGAGTATCAATTCAAAATTCTATATATCTAGTATAATTTTTGAATATTATTTACTGACAAAACTATACTACCAAGCTTCAACACTGTGAAATGTGTCACTGTTGCTGTAATATGCATTTCTCACACACCCTTTCCAAATTCTCCAACCTATACAAAGTTTTTCAACATAATCACGTCATTTTTTGTTTATTAAAGTTTTCTTTTTTATTTTTATTTTTATTTTATGTGTATGTGTGTATTGCCTGCATGTAGGTAAGTGCACCCATGTCATGCAATGCCCGTGGAGGTCAGAAGAGGCTGTCGGATTCCCTGGGACTGGAGTTATGGATAGTTGTTAGCTGCCATGTGGGTGCTGGGATTCGAACCCGGGTTTTCTGCAAGAACAACCAGTGTTCTTAACCATTGAGCCATCTCTTCAGCCCCAATCATGTCATTTTTTAAAGAAATCAAAGCTAACAAAAAATTTTAGATTAAAAAATAAAGATTCAAGATAAATCTATTATTATATACTTTAACAACATAATATGTATATAATTATAACATACAATACTCTCCTGAAACAGAACAACACAAATGTCCTTTGATGGGAGAATACATAAAGCCTAATACATTCAATACAGTGAAATACTACTCTGAAATGAAAAGGAACAGATTTTTCCAAGGATTAAGAATTGCAGAGTATGACTACAAATAATAGTACAAAGATTTTGTATGCTTGTGTGTTGAAGGAACAATTCAAATAAAAAACAACAACAACAACAAAAAAACCCAAAGAAACAAGGTCTCACTATGTAGCCAAGCCTAGAACTTGTAATCCTCTTGTCTCAGCTTCCCAGCGCCAGGATTACAGGCATGCACTGCGATGCCTAAAAGTTCAGTATCTTATGATGGTTAGTGCACATATCCACAAATGTGATTAATTCAAATACAGTACACAAAGAATGCCAACGTAACCACGTTTTCTTTCAAGTACTAAATAAGCAAAAATTATTAACTATCCATTTAGCCATCAAAAGTAGTGAAAAACTATTTTAGGCAAAATATATTAGATACCTATTGCCACTGCTCTTGGTTCCCCACCAAAATTTTATGGTATGACCCTGCTTCTAAAGACACCACATACTTTGGTTACAGGACATGGAAAAAGCAAGCTGGCATTGATCTAGATGTTTCCTCTCTGATGGGTAACTATGGGTAACTTCCATAGTGCTAGAAAGTG
This sequence comes from Nannospalax galili, assembly GCF_000622305.1. Lineage (NCBI taxonomy): Eukaryota > Metazoa > Chordata > Mammalia > Rodentia > Spalacidae > Nannospalax > Nannospalax galili. The sequence goes on from NW_008330832.1 coordinate 1,561,775, forward strand.
CTATGCATGATACTGGGGGAGAAAAGTCAACAGTCTTGCACAGTTGTGAACCCTGCTATTTATAAGAATGACTGGCCTGGCAAGATATACCCATTGCTACAATAGTGGCATGAGTGTTCTGGGGGTAACCAATCACTTTCTAATTGGGATTTAAGGCCTGCTCCACAGGAAGGAACTCATGCCTCGATGTGTAGACCTAGACAAGAACCCAGGACTGGGGAGGTCATAGATTATTTCTCTAAATAAGCATAGCATCAAACTGTATTGTAAATGCTTATTTTTACGCCCAGAGATTAATGCCACTTTCAGTTTTCATAAGAGAAGCTTCTTTTTGCAGTGAAGAGTAGTTGATATAGAGGCTCAGATCTGGTCAAAGTGCAAATGAGAGATGGTGGAGTGCTCAGTCCTAAACAGGACACTGATATCATCCTCCACCCCCAAGGCTCAGGGAACATTGCAGAAGATTTTAAGAGCCAGAGACCAGGGAGGACTACTGCAAACAGTCTTCTGGACATGACAGGGCCAATACACTCATGAATTCACAGAGGCTATGGTAACCTGCACGTGATCAAGCCAATCAACATTCCAGTGTAGAGTGGTAAGGGGCTGACAAGACCCTACTCCTATCTGAGGCACTTTTGGCAGCTGATGGCTACTGGGAAAGAGAGAGTCATATTCTTTTCTGTCTCTCTCTCTTTCTTAAAACATTCATTTTAGGGAATGGAAAGATGGCTTAGCAGTTAAGAGACCATACTGCTCTTGCAGAAAATCAGACTTAGATTCACAGCACACAGGTCAGGCAGCTTACAACTACCTACAGCCCCAGCTCCAGGGAATCCAACACCCTCTTCTGGACTCTGTGGGCACCTGCACTCACATGTGCACAAACCCATGCCTAACTGCAAGCAGGTAGTACTAACTGAACTCAGTGGATTATTTAAAAAAAAAAAAAGAAAGAAAAGGAGATGAAGTTGGGAAGATGACATACTGGGTGGGGGGTCCAGGAGGAGTTGGAGGAGGGGAAGGAGGCAGATATGAATGAAATGTATTGTATACATGTAGGAAATTCTCAAAGAATAAATTTTAAAATTATACATAAAAATTACAGCTTCAGGGCTGGCGAGATGGCTTAATGGCTAGGAACAAATGCTGCTCTTTCAGAGGACCTGAGTTCATTTCCCAGCATCCAGGTCTGGCAGCTCACAGCCACCTGTAACTAAAGCTCCAGAGGATCTGGCGTGCTTTTCTGGCCTCTGAGGACATTACACTGTACATACCCCCCTACACACACATACAAATGAATTTATAAATATGATGTTAATAAGTAAAAGAGGCAAGATGGTAAGAGTACAAACCAAAACCCAGCATTTACATGAAGTTCAATGTCAAAAGAAAATAGATGAAATAAAATTCAAAACTCAGCAATATGGGACTGGAGAGATGGCTCAGTGGTTAAGAGCACTGACTGCTCTTGCAAAGGACTGGGGTTCAATTCCCAGCACTCACATGGTGGCTAACAACCGCCTATAACTCCAGTTCCAGGGAATCTGACACCCTCTTTTGACCCCCGTGGGTACTGTACAACAATGGTGCACTTACATACAGGCAGGCAATAGACTCAAACACACAAAATAAAATTCATAAAATATCTTTTAAGACTGGCAAAATAGACCTAAGGCATTAGAGCTCAGGATAGTGATTAAAAATAGATTAGAATGAGTGACTAGATAAATAAAACCTGTAAAATCTGTGGGTACTGGTTTTATAGGTAAACTCCACCACTTCCTAAGCCATATACTTAGGAACCATGTGCTTTTCTGAAAGTATATGTCTCAAGTTTTTCTTGACAAAATATCAATCAGTCAAGTCAGGTCATTAGTCTACAAATACACAGTGCCAGTTTGGTTACTAGGGACAAAGCAGTGAAGATCCTGTCCTTAAAAAGAGTAGACATATTCAGCTGGGCGTGGTAGCATATGCCTTTAGTCCCAGCACTCAAGAGGCAGAGGTGGGCGGATCTCCGTAAGTTAGAAGCCAGCCTGGTCTACATAGCGAGTTCCAGGTTAGCTGGGGTTACAGGGAGACCCTGTCTCAAAAATACCAAAAAAAAAAAAAAAGTAGACATGTTTTATACAAGATAGGAAAATTAAATAAAGAAACAGAAGAATGGAGAAATAGAAGAATGGAAGGAGCTAAATAGGTCCTGGAAAAGCCAGGAAATTAAGTTTTAGTACCAAACAGGACAGAGGATAAGATCATAGACTTGTGTGAGGGGATGAACTGGAGGCACTCCAGCACTCCATACAGTTGCATACACACAGCTGCAGTAGAAGGCACACTAAAAATGGGCAAAGAATGAACAGTAAGGTTCTAGGCTTTATTATGCCAGGAGAGGGAGGGGGGAAGAGGGGGAGGAGGGGGGGCTTCATCCCCCAGATGTTCAGGCCCTGATGGATGACCCAGGAAATTACAGTAGTGAGCAAGCAAGTAGGCCCCAGAGGATACAGACTGGTGAGAAGACAGACCTTAAAGGAGAACTGACAACTTAGTTATATAGCCCTGGGAATGAGAAAGAGGAAGCTATAGAGCCACCAAAAAGGGGGAACCAACCCAGGGCAGACTTCCTAGGGGAAAGAAGTTAGAGATTCAGACAAGAAAGAAGAAAGAGGAGGAGGAAGAGGAGGAGGAGGAGAAGAAGAACCATGTTAGAAAATGAAAAGCTGAGGTCAGAAATTTACATAAGTTTGGTGTCTGAACTTATATCTGTTGAGTAGAAGGAACTTTAAGAAGAGAAAACACAAAAGTTTGTTCCTGAGCAAGGACTTTACTGGAACAAAATTACTCTGAAGAGAGTGTCTCTGAAGAGAGACACTCCAGTAGCACAGAACTTACAGGATTTACCCAGAGAAAATAAGCACCACCAAATATGTGTTCATAGTCTCCAAAATTATGAACTTCAGGAAATGGAGAAATTAGTATGAAGTAGTGAATACAACAAATACAAGGATTAGCAGCTAAAGAATGTAAAATAATAAATTTGAAAGGTTATCAAGGTATTTAAAAACAAAGAGTCATGAAGAAAACAAATAATAGAAAAAATAATAAAATGATTAAAAAATAAAAATAAAAGGAGGCTCAGCGTCAAGCCCAAAAACTCGGGATAAAACTACATGGAACAGCCGGGCATGTTGGCACACACCTTTAATCCCAGCATTGGGAGGCAGAGGCAGGTGGATCTTTGCGAGTTCAAGGCCAGCCTGGTCTACACAGGGAGTTCCAGGACAGCTGAGGCTACAGGGAGACCCTGTCTCAAAAAGAAAAAAAAAAAGAAAAAAAGAAAAGAAAAGAAAAGAAAAGAAAAGAAAAGAAC
>NW_008330832.1:1565170-1572721 GCF_000622305.1 Nannospalax galili
GAGCAGATTAGGAACAGGAGTTGAACTCAAAGTTCATCTGGCTGGTCACAATCTGGCATTACAGTGGCTGCAGCACTGTAGTTTCGGCTTAGCCCTATGCAGGCAACTACAACTCTCGGGAGCGGTCTAAAATCAGAGGCTCTGTGGTTCTAAAAGTGTGAAATGAATTCATGTATTTCATTTTTCTTTCTCTTCCCAACATATGGCCCTGGACATGGGCTCTGATAAGTGTCTGGCAAAGGGAGAAGCTTAACCCTCAGCTTGCTGACTGGAGGAAAAAATAAATAAAAAATAAAAAGGGAAACTATAAGAAATGAGAAAAGGTATTTGTAGAATCATAGACTAAAGAATGTCAAAAGAATAATCCCATAAAGATACAAACTTCTGGTCTACCAATAACCCTAAACAGTTGCACACCATTGGCTCTAAGAACTGATCTTTGAGACAGACCACAACCCAGGTCCCATACTGGCTACTGACTGGCACATACAAAAGACTCATCTAAAAAAAAAAATCACTGTAAACACACAGATAAGTGAACTGACACAGAAGACAAAGCACACAAACATCTCTTGGATACTGTAGCGTGTAACTCTACTGGTTGACTGAATAATGGTATGAAAAATTTGACATTTTTATGACAGATTTAAACAAGTTGTAGACTCTCACAATATAATGTTTATCATATCCAGGACCTGTTTCAAAATAATTCAGCACATGCAGAACCAAGAATTTATCAATCTTCAAAGAAAATGAAAATTGCTTAGACATTAACTCAGAAAGGAAAAGTTCTTGAAATTGCCAGACAGACTGTAAAACAGCTATTGTAATCATGCTTCTAAAAGTAAAGGTCGGGGCTGGAGAGATGGCTCAGTGGTTAAGAGCAATGACTGCTCTTGCAGAGGACCCAGGTTCAATTCCCAGCACCCACAAGGTGGCTACAAACTGTCCTTAACTCCAGTTCCAGGGGAGTCTGAAGCCCTCTTCTGACCTCTGTGGCATTGCACAATACGGGTGCAGTTACATACATGCAGGCAATACACTCATACATGTAAAATAAAAGTAATAAATAAAATATTTTAAAAGATCAATGCTTAAGAAATAAAAAGTAAAAAAAATTACACAGAAATTTGGAAACAAAAAAATGACTAAATTGTAATGTTTACTTCTATAGTAAGTCCAGTTGCACAGTAAAGGGACCAATGAACTTGTGATCAATAGAAAAAGTTCAACTGGGAGCAGGAGAAATGGCTCAGCAGCTAAGAACACTGACTGCTCTTGCAGAGGACCCAGATTTGGTTCCCAGCACCCGTAGTGGCTGATAACCATTTGTCTCTAGTTCCAGGAGATTCAACGCCCTCTTCTGGACTCTATGGGCACTGCACCATGTGATGCACTTACATGCAGGCAAAACACTCATTAACACAAAATTAAAAAAATAAATTTTATAGGGGGATAAAGAGATGGTTCAGTGGTTAAGAGCACTAGCTACTCTTGAAGAAAAACCAGATTTGATACACAGCACCCAATGGGATCCCATAGAGCCCCAAACTTTACAGGCTACTGCAATTGCTCTTGTTTGCCCTCCAGAATTTGATGATAAGACCCCGTTGTTGAAGACAACACATACTTGAGTCATAAAATGTGGAGAAATCGAGTGGCTAGTAACCAGGACACTTCATCCCTACCGGCTAACTTTCATAGTGCTGGAAGGTACTATGCACGCTACCAGAGGTGAAAAGTAATCATTCTTACCCAGCTACAAACCCTGAGACCTACAATAACAACTGGCCTGGCAAGATATACCTACTGTACAATAGTGGCATGAATGTTATGCAAGTAACCAACTGTCCCCCTGTCTAGATATAAGGCCTGCTCCATGAGATGGAACCCATATCTGGCAACTTCCAAGCTATCCTGGGCTACACAGTGAGATCCTCCCTTAAAAACCCAAAGTAAACACACACACACACACACACACACACACACACACATACACACACACACACATACACACACACACACACACTTCATATATGCAAAAATAAAAAGAAATAAAAATAGCAGTCACTGTCCAAAAAGTGGAAACCCAGTCTAGATATATTCAATGTCTAAGCTCAAATATCTATTAAGGAATTACAACATTACTTCAGAGAGACAGATATCATACTACTCTTCCTTTTGCACTTTCCAAATATCACATATTTCCAAATCATAATGTACACAAAAGGAAGTATTTGAGTACTTCATGACACAATACGTTTCTAGTTTTCCTCTACCTCTCCCATCAAAATCTCTTCATTAATTCATACCTAATCATTTCACCTACTTTTTTTCAAATGCCATTTAAGCTTTGGAAAACCATTTTGTGTCTCCCTTACAATTAAATTCCAGATATATGCCTCAATAGTACTAAGTAACTCTCCAATATATCATTTAACATAAGCATGATTTTAGCTTTATTTCTGAAATTATTTTATGACTTCTCCATTAGGATCTAAATTCCATAAAGATAAAGGATCATATTCTGATTTGCTCACATTCTAATTTTAATTCTCAGTACTTAGTGAACATGCAATAAAAATCACAGAGGTGGTGGCTGGAGAAATGGTTCAACAGTTAAGAGCACTGGCTGTTCTTGCAGAGGACCCAGGTTCAGCAGTTGCCAGAATCCACATGGCAGCTAACAATCATACATAACTCCAGTTCCAAGGGATCTGACACCTTTTTCTATCTTCTGTGGGCACTGCACACATGTGCTACACTTACATACAAGCAGGCAAAACATTCATACACATCAACAAAAAAATTTTTTTTAAAAGAATCAGAGACGGGAGGCAGAGGCAGGCAGATCTCTGTGAGTTCAAGGCCAGCCTGGTCTACATAGTGAGTTCCAGGACAGCTGGGGCAACAGGGAGACCCTGTCTCAAAAGAACAACAATAACAACAAAAGAATCATAGAGGTAAAGAACACTTGTCCAAATATAATCATGATGATAGCATTCTGCTTTTGCAGACTTACTAAGAAAAAGAGCAGATAAAACTGTATAGTGAGGGGCTGGAGTTGGCAGTGATTAAGACCACTGGCTGCTCTAGCAGAGGACCTGGGTTTGTTTCCCAGCACCCACATGGCAGCTAACAACCATTTGTAATTCCAGTTCCAAGGGATATGTCTCCCTCTTCTGGCTTCTTTAACCATTGCATGACATGGGTGCACTTACATATATGCAGCCAAAATACTCATATACATAACATTTTTTAAAATGTATAGTGAAGTTGGGCAAGGTGGCACACACCTTTAATCTCAGCACTCAGGAGGAAGAGGCAGACAGATCTCTAGGAATCAAGGCCAGCCTGGTCTACATAGCAAGTTCCAGGCTAGCCAGGGCTACATAGACCCTGTCTCAGAAAACAGAACAAGGGCTGGAGAAATGGATCAGTAGTTAAGAGCACTGGCTGCTCTTGCAGAGGACATGAGTTCAGTTTCCTTAACCCCAGTTCCAGAAGATCTGAAGCCCTCTTCTGAATTCCACAAGAATTGCATAAGGGTGCACTTACATACAAGCAAGCAAAACACACACAGAAAATAAAACTAAAAAATTTAAAAATTAAAACAAAGCAAATCTCAAAAATGTATAGTGAAAAAGAGACAAAAATTGTAAAAAAAAATTTTTAATCTGTAGAGCAAAAATTGACCATGAGAAAAAATTGACCATAAAATAATAAATTTGAGGATAGTATGCATGCTGCTAAGGGAGAAAATTAATCAACAGTCCAACCCCAGCTTTAAATCCTAGTAACCACAATAATGACTCTATATCAGTGTAGTAGTGGCACTTTTATCTTGGGAGTAATCAACAGCTATCCAGTTGGACTTAAAAAATGCTCAGTAGGAGGGAACTCATGTGTGGTACAGTAAATATAGTCATATACACATGGCTGGAGAGGTCATAGATCCTAGAGACAACCTAGTCGGTCACATCCCTAGACAAACATAATTGCTTACTGAATGCTAAATATGGATCTTTATATTTACAGACAAGTACACCTGTCACCAGTCATCAATGCAGTTTCTTTTTGCAACAGATGGAGGCTATTACAGACTTCCACAGCAAATAAATGTCTGTGAGATGCCCTGCCCTAAGTGACACATCTACAGTGGAACCTCTATACCTAAAGCTCATGGAAAATAGTGGAACAGGAGTAGAGAGACTACTAATACATCTCTCAACTCTAACCAGTGAAGCTTCCTTATGTAACAGAGGGCGATTAACATAGAAGGCCACAACTAGTCAAAGTGTAGAAAATAAGAGACTGCAGAGTTCATGTTCCTTACCCATCCAGAGCTCAGGCACCATTTCAGAAGAGGGGGCAGAAAGACTGTAAGAGCCAGGGTGGTGCATAACCACAAGGAAACAGGTTTTCAGGCTTCTGGGAACTAGCTCATATGAACTTAAGAGCAATGGTGACAGTATGCACAAGATCCATGCAAACTCAAACCAAACAAAAACCCAGCACAGAACTGGGGATACAGACAAGAGACTGCAACCTTACCAGAGAAACTATTGGCAGCCGATCACTGCTGGGTGAGGAAGAGTTGGTCTTCTTTAAGAAAGTGATGCTAGACAAGACCCATGCAAGCTCAAGCAGACAAAAACCCAACACAGAACTGTGGAAATGGGCAGCAGGCCCAATCTTGGCTGAAGAATTATTGGTAGCTGATTACTGCTGGGTGAGGAAGAGCTGATCTTCTTAAAGAGAAGGACTCTAGATAGGCCGACTAGACCCCACTGGATGAACATGTACTGAGGGATGTCTGGGGACACTAACTTGACATGACAGGCCTTAACACAAATGACAGAATGCATAAATTCTGGTGGGGGCGGTGGCTATGGGTGGTGGCAATGGGAAAGGGGGTATAAAGTTGATTAAGATGTTCTGTATGAAATACACAAAAATTCAACTTAAAAAAACAAAATAAAGCAGTCCCCCCAAAAGTATAGTAAAAATGAGAAAAAAAATGTGAAGAACAATTTAAAACCCATAGAACAAAAATCAACCACAAAATAATAAATTTGTAACTCAGCTTACCTACATGCAAATTCACTTAATTCTGAATATTCTGTGGGTTCCATTATTATGTTGAGGTCAGTAATAGCAGACGATAATTTCTCTTTAGTCTAAAATAAAGATGAAAAGTTTAAGTACCAGAGCAAATAACTTTTAAAATAGAGAGACAAAAATACCTTTTTATTTTTTTTTTACTATTTCTTATTTCTGTTTTTATTTTTTTTAATTTTTTAGAAGCATCTCAATACAGCTTTAATATATTCAGTAACAGTTTCCAGAGCAAAGATACATCTCTTTCAAAAGTGGCTATAAAGTTTTTAGGTTTGCTGTTGAATTAATACAGTTATACAATATTGACCTCAGTATAACCCCTGTAAGACACAAAATTGAATGAGTTTTTAACCTTTAAAAAAGATCTCCATTTCATTTAAAAATATACTGTTTCTTACAGAAAGACTCATTGTTTTTGCTAATAACACTTAGATGTTGGCGCATGCATCTCTAATCTGTATGTATCTGATTATTACTAGTCATAGTCGGTTGCACTCGGCTCCTTGGCACCTGTGTATGTCTATAAAGTCACTGGGTAGATTTCAATGGGAATGGTTATCACCTCTACTAATTAACATGACATAAATTTTTATGCTTCCTCTTATACTTTTAAAATATGCAAGTAGAAAATTACCAAAAATGATAAAGTATTGATTAAGAAAATGAAATCATGTCCTTAATATTTACTAAAAACTAAAATGAATTCCCAATTACTCAAATTGAATATTGAAGTCAAATGTATTATGAGAAATGAATTAGAAAAAAACTTTCCAAGCAAACAATAGGAAAAAAAATCTAGCAAGGATTACATAGAAACTCAAAATAGCTAAATAACAATCACTTTATAAGTGCTTACTTCAGCACACATATACTGAAATTGGAGTGATGCAGAGATTAGCATGGCCCCTGTACAAGGACACACAAATTCGTCAAGCAGCCCATATAATTTTTTTTTAAATCGCATTGTAATAAGAGAGAAGTCTTAAATTGAGGAAATTACAACATAAACATGACAAAAAAATTTTGGATTACCCTTTCTCTTTTTCATTTTAAATATTATTGTGCATTTGTTTACATGTATACATTATAGACTAGTCCTATTGTTTGCTTTAAACAAGTTATTGAGTTTAAAAATATTTCATAGCTGGGTGTGGCGGCACATGCCTTTAGTCCCAGCACTTGGGAGGCAGAGGCAGACAGATCTCTGAGATCAAGGCCAGCCTGGTCTACATAGTGAGTTCCAGGACAGCTGGGGCTACAGGGAGACCCTGTCTCAAACAGACAAAAAAAAACAAAAACATTCACTAGCAGTAAGATAAACAAGCGGCACTTTTTTTTTTTTTTTTTTTTTTTTGGTCTCCTTGAGATGGTCTTACTCATGAACAGAAACAAAAATTTTAAAATGCTACCTCCAGCAACTTAGGGTGGGGTGCTTGTCTAGTATCTTTCAGGCCCTGGGGACAATGCATACTGGAGGCAGAACTACTGCAGATAAAGATGTGCAGAAAGCTGGCAGTGGGAGTATAAACTGGTATGATCCTTCTGGGAATCATTCTGACCAAAAAAAAAAAAAGCTCAAAACATTCATTTACTCTGTTCTCTGTTCTTGCAAATTAAATTTTTTTTCTAAATGTGTATGAGTGTATTGCCTGGATGTATGTGAGTGCACCCGTGTCGTGCAATGCCGTGGAGGTCAGAAGAGGGCTTCAGATTCCTCCAGAACTGGAGTTAAGGATGGTTAAGTTGCCATGTGGGTGCTGGCAATTGAACCCGGGTCCTCTACAAGAGCAGTCAGTGCTCTTAACCGCTGAGCCATTTTTCCAGCCTCCACAATTTAAATTTTTACAAGATTCTATACTAAAGTAAACAGAAATTAAGAAAAATACATAATGAAAATATTCATAAGGTGGTACTTATCACCAAAACCCAGAACCAATACTATACCCAGTAACTGGAAATGTTAACTGTTCCTCCGATCCACAAATTCAAGTGAATTTATCTGCACTTTCTTATTTCCTTTCTTGCCATGGCATTAATTTTGCCGTCATATTAGATTTTAGGTCACTTTGTCCTATATGATTGTGAAAGAACTCTGTACCATCTTTACATTTTGACCTCTGGAGCTTCTATCTTCTATTATTAATAGGAGTATTATCTATAGATCTGTCCTATTTCCTAAGACTACAGCAACAAATATTCTGACTCTCTTCCCTGCTTATTTGGACACTGACATGACTTCTTTTATTCTGAGATGAAGAAATGAAGAGTGATAGTTTATCATCTTTGTTTAACTTTTCACACACTTTAGAAATACTGGGAATTGTCAGGAGCAGTGTAGTGTAAGTGTAGGTTACTTGTGGGGCAACTATAACTATAGCTAATGAACACAATTCCAACAACTCACAATTTAGAAAGAACTTAATTAAAAAC
>NW_008330832.1:1573066-1586679 GCF_000622305.1 Nannospalax galili
CTTGTAGATCCATTTGAGCTAATAATTGCACTCCTACTCATATACCCAAAATAAAGTCATACATCTGCTTAAAAAACCCATACATGAGTTTTTATAACAACATTATTCCTAACATGCTCAGACTGAAAACAACTCTATCAGCTGTTGAAATGGACAAAATGTGGTATTGATACATGCTGTAATATGGATGAACCTTCAAAACACGATAAATAGAAGCCAATCAAAAGAGACCACATACATGATCCCAATTATATCACAGGAGGAATTAAAGGGTTTATCTCAATAAAGCATTTCTATTAACATTATTCCTAACATGCTCAGACTGAAAACAACTCTATCAGCTGTTGAAATGGACAAAATGTGGTATTGATACATGCTGTAATATGGATGAACCTTCAAAACACGATAAATAGAAGCCAATCAAAAGAGACCACATACATGATCCCAATTATATCACAGGAGGAATTAAAGGGTTTATCTCAATAAAGCATTTCTATTAAAAAAAAATGGAGGAAAGGATAGAGGAAAACAAAACTCTTTAGAACCTTATTGTCTCTCTGGTTTGTGTATGTTTGGGTAAGCATTAGATTTTGGTCTTCAGTCCATTGAGAAAAGGCAGGTCACTCCATTAACATAGTCTGAGATTTACTGTCCTCTATCCCTGCACTCCTTACAAGATTGTAGATTCTGCTCAGCCACTGGAAAGCTAACCTCAAGATGTTTTCCATTCCTGTTCTGCCTGTGGTACTGTTAACCACGTCACTCCTCCTGAGTTGATTAAACACTGAAAGCAGCTTTACAAACACCCCTGACCACAACATCCTTAGGAAGTCTCAGCACCTCATTCTTTTCTACCATGTCCCACTTAACCCAGCAGCTCTCAACTGACACTGTGATTTAGGAACTATGAGTACAGATCTTTTAGAAAAGAACCCTAGGTCCCCACATCCTGTTCTCCTTCTAGCCCTGGGCACAAGCTCTTAGCACCCCAGATCTCTGGAATACCCTCTTAGTCCAGACCCACCCATTGCATCCTTGATCCCTTGCAGTCAGACCAGCTCAATCTTCAGTCTAGTTTCTTAGAGCCTTCACAGGCTGTCCCCACCCCCCAACTTGCCTTGGATTCTGAGACCAGCCTTCTTCCCTGGTAAGTCTGATTCCTCACTGCGCCTTGACTCCCTACCAACCCAAGCAAATCTAATCTCCCCAACCCCACATCCTGTTCTTCTGGCCTTGGGCACAGGCCTGCTTTGCTCTTAGCACCCCAGATCTCTGGAGTATCTGGACACTCTTAACTCCCTGCAGCAGTGAGCTCTCCAAATCACACAGTGCCCATCCTTCTACATTGAGACCATCTGCGGCCCCTTCCACGCTGCTGCAGGGCTAGGCTTTTCTGCCTTTTAGTAGGGGCTCAGAACTTTCCACACTGCCTGAAAGTGACTGAATCCAGCCTCTGCATGGGGGTGAGCTTTCCAAATCAGGCCGTGTTCATCCCCCTACACTGGGACTACCTATAGCAATTCCCACTGCTGCAGGGTTAGGCTTCCCTGCCCTTTAGTAGGTGCCAGACCTTTGCGGACAGCCTGGATCTCCTGAATCCAGTCTGCACCTAGCAAGCTTCCCAAATTTTCTGTGCTTGCTGACTAGAGGGGCCTAGACCTTAGAAGGAAGCCTAGAAAGCCTCAGATTCTCACCTGACTTGGGATTCTGTGGGAAGTCTTGAGTAGCTGGACTACAGCCATCTGGTCCCTTCAATATAAAAGCCAAAGAGAGGACCTGAAGCTTAGACCAACCAGCTTTTCATACCCAATAAGGAAACAACAAAGGCACATCAAGAATATAAACATAAACAGTCTTAAATTCAACAAAGGAAGGTTTGAGTTTCACATCAGAATCAGAAACAACAAAAGATATCCGCATACTAAAATCACAATAAAATAATATGAAAAACCCAAATAATACGCCCCCACCAAACTCCAACAGTTCTATAGAGAAGTTCCACAATGAGAACCCCCTAGAGATAACCCAAGACACAGAATTTAAAAGAACCATCATAAACATGATCAAAGAATTTAATGAATTTAAAGAACACACAAATCAAAGAACCTGAAGATAAGGAAATATGGAAAAAACTCAGGCTGAAATGAAGAAGGAAGTGAAACACTTAATAAGTCAATTAGAAATGACAAGAGAAAGCCTCACCTGTAGAATGAATGAAATGGAAAACAGAATATCAAGACTGGATGGTGAAGCTGACAAATTGGACCACTCAAACAAAGATTATGAAAAATTTAAGAAAACACAGGAATGGAATATGCAGGAAATGTGAGACACCATGAAAAGACCTAATTTGTGCATCATAGGCATAGAGGAATAAGAAGAATCTCAGGATAATGATATGTACAGGATTGTAGCAGAAAATTTCCTAATTGACTTATTAGAACGATATGCCATACAAATACAAGAAGCACAAAGAACACCAAATAGGACCAAAAAAGAAACTCCCCACGGCACATCATAGTAAAAACACTAAACGTACAAAACAAAGAGACAATAGTGAAAGCTGCAAAAGAGAAACAACAAGTCACATATAAAGGAAACATACTTTACCTAGCAAAAATGTCTATTATAGTTGAAGGGGAAAGAAAAATCTTCCACAACATAAATACGCTGAAAGAATTCATGTCCACAAAACCAGCAGTTTAGAGACTTCTTGAAGCAATACAAAGAGCTGAAGAAAGGAATAACTATACCAAGGGGCAACAGAAAGAAACTAAATAAAGGCATAACTGTGGAAACACACAATTAGAACAGGAATGCAAACAGAAATTAAAATGATGGAAATTAATACACATCTTTCAATAATAACTTTAAATATCAAGGGATTGAACTCCCCAGTCAAAAGATACAGGATTAAGAAAGAAAATCCATCTTTTTGTTGTCTGCAGGAAACCCATCTCACCTTCAAGGACAGGCACTGTCTTAAGGTGAAAGGATGGAAAATATTATTCCAACATGAAAGGATGAAAAAAAATATTCCAAACAAATGGCACTAAGAAACAAGCAGGAGCTGCAATTCTAGCTGCAATCTGACAGAACAGACTTCAAACTAAAACTAATCAAAAGAGATAGAGATGGTCACTTCATTCGGATCAAAGGAACAACTGACCAAGAAGATATTACAATCATGAACACAGGTGCACCAAACTCTGCTGCACCCAACTTCATAAAAATAGTACTACAGGACTTTAAGACACAGATTAATCCCAACTGATTAATAGTAGGGAACTTCAATACCCCAGTGCCTCCATTAGACACATCAACTGGACAAAGCATAAACAGAGAGACATTTACATTAAACAACACCATACATCTAATGTACCTAACAGACACAAAGCAAGCCTCAACAAATACAAAAAATTGAAATAATTCCATTCATTTTATCAGACCACAATGCAATAAAGCTTAAAATAAAAACCAGAAGAAGCCCTAGTAACTACATGAACTCAGGGAGATTAAACAACACACTCCTGATTGATGAATGGGTCAAAGAAGAAATTAAGAAAGAAATAAAAGTACTCCTGGAACTAAACAAAAAGGACAATACAACACAACAAAACCTCTGAAGCAGTTTAAAAGCAGTCCTAAGAGAGGGAAGTTTATAGCTGTAAGTGCCTATATTAAAAAATCAGAAAGAACACAAATAAATGACTTAACATTGCAACTGAAGACTCTTGAAAGCCAAAAACAATCCAACAAAATCCAAACCCAGCAGACAATAACAAATCCAGAGCAGAAATTAATGAAATAGAAACAAAGAAAACAATACAAAGCATCCATGAATCTAAGAGCTGAATCTTTGAAAAACTAAACAAGATAGACAGATCCTTAGCCTCATTAACCAAAAGAAAGAAAGAAACGGAAAGAAAGAAAGAAAGAAAGAAAGAAAGAAAGAAAGAAAGAAAGAAAGAAAGAAACTCCAAATCAACAAAATGAGAGAAGAAAGGGGGAAACGTCACAACAGACACTCAAAAGATCCAGAGCATTATAAGAAATACTTTATAAACCTATATGCTATTAAATTTGAAAACCTAAAAGAAATGGATGTGTATCTAAAATCATAGGAATCACCAAAGCTAAACCAAGAAGAGACCCATAACACATAAGGAAATTGAAACAGTAATATAAAACCTCCTGAGTAAAAAAAGCCCAGACCCAGATGGATTCACGGAAGAATTCTACCAGACATTTAAAGAAGATCTATATACAATACAACTTAAATTATTCAAAAAGGGGCTGGAGAGATGGCTCAACGGTTAAGAACACTGGTTGTTCTTGCAGAAGACCTGGGTTTGAATCTCAGCACCCACATGGCAGCTAATAACTGCCGATAACTCCAGTTCCAGGGATCCGACAGCCTCTTCTGTCTTCGCAGGCATTGCACAACACGGGAGCAGTTACCAACATGCAGGCAATACACTCATACACATAAAATAAAAATAATAAATAAAATATTTTCTTAAAAAATTATTCAAAAAGATAGAAACAGGGAGAACTCCCAAATTCCTTTTATGAAGTCAACATCACTCTACTACCAAAATCAGTTAAAGATACAACAAAAAAAGAACACTATAGACCCGTATCCTTAAAGAACATAGATGCAAAAAATTCTCAATAAAATACTTGCAAACTGCATACAGAAACATATCAAAAAGATCATCCACCATGATTAAGTCAGCTTTATTCCAGAGATGCAGGGATGGCTCAATATACATAAGTCAACAAATGTCATATATCATATAAATGGACAGAAAGACAAAAACTGCATGGTCATCTAAATAGATACAGAGAAGGCCTTTGACAAAACTCAACATACATTTATGTTCAAAGTCCTAGAGGGAACATACATCAATATAATTAAAGCAATATACAACAAAGCCACAGCCAACATCATTTTAAATGGAGAAAAACTGAAAGCATTCCCATTAAAATCAGGAACCAGACAAGGCTGTCGACTATCTCCACTCCTTTTTAATATAGTACTTGAAATTTTTGCTAGAGCAATAAGACAAGAGAAAGAAATTAAAGGAATACTGATCAGAAAAGAAAAGGTCAAATTATACTCTTTTGCAGATGATATTATGCCTAAGAGATACTAAAAATTTTACCAGAAAACTCCTAGAAATGATTAACACTTTAACTAAAGTGGCAGGTTATAAAATTAATCTATAAAATTCAGTAGCCTTTCTATATACCAGTAACAAGCAATTGGAGAAAGAGTACATGGAAACCCTCCCATTCACAATAGCCTCAAAAAAATAAAATATCTCGGAAAAAACCTGACCAAACACATTAAAGACTTCTACAATGAAATTTTTAAATCTTTAAAGAAAGAGACTGAGGATGACACAAGAAGATAGAGGGACCTCCCATGCTCATGGATTGGAAGAATTAATATTGGGAAAATGACCATCCTACCAAAAGCCACTTATAGATTCAATGCAATGCCAATCAAAATCTCCATGACATTCTTCACAGAATTGGAAAAAAAAAATTCTAAGATTCATATGGAAGCACAAAAGACCTCGGATAGCCAAAGCAACCCTGAGCACTACGACCAATGCCGGGGGGAAATACTATACCAGATTTTAAACTGAATTACAGAGCTATAGTCATAAAAACAACATGGTACTGGCACAAGAACAGACCCATAGATCAATGGAACAAAACTGAAGGCCCAAATATGAGTAAATACAATTTCAGCCACCTGATATTGGACAAAGGGGCCAAGAACTGGCAGAAAGACAGCATAAACTAGACCCTTATCTTTCACCGTGCACAAAAGTCAACTGCAAAGTATCAAAGACCTCAATGTGAAACCTGAAACTCTGAAACTGTTAGAAGAAAACATTGTCAATTTCCTACAAGATATAGGTGTAGGAAAGCATTTTCTAAATCAGACATCAATTGCTCAGGAATTAAGATCAAGAATCAACAAGTGGGACATTAAATTAACAAGTTTCTGTATAGCAAAAGAAACAACCAAGAAAGTTAAGCCAAAACCCACAGAGTGGGAGAAAATCTTTACCAGCAACACATGTGACAGAGGTTTAACATCCAATATATAAAAAGAACTCAAAAAACAAAGAATCATGAAAGCAAGTGATCCAATTAAATGATGGGTTAAGGATCTGAACAGAGGAGGAGTCTCAAAAGAAGAAATAAAGATGACTAAGAAACATCTTAAAAGGTGTTCAACATCCATCTTTAGTAATTAGGGAAATGAAAAGTAAAACCGCTTTTTCATCTTACACCAGTCAGACTGGTTAAGACCAAGAGAACAAATGCTACCATATGCTAGAGAGGATGTGGGGAATAGAGGAACCCTCAACCACTGCTGGTGGGATTGCAAACTTGTGCAACCTCTATGGAAAGCAATGCAGAGAACTCTTAACACACTAAAAATGAGCCTACCATTTGACTCAGTTATACCACTCCTTGGCATAGACCTAAAGGATTCATCCTATTGCAGAGATACTCTTTTTACAATAGCTAAGAGATGGAAGCAACCTAAGTGTCCCTCACCTGACAAGTGGATAATGAAAATGTGATACATTTACACAATGGAGTTCTACTCAGTGGTAAAGAAAGATGAAATAATGAAATTTGCTGGTATATGGATGGAACTACAAACTGTTATACTAAGTGAAGTAACACAGACTCAGAAAAACAAATGACATATATTCTCTCTTATATGTGGGTTCTAGCACCAAATCCTAAGTGTGTATTCCTGCAGGAACCAGGATAATGAAAAGGAACCAAGGAAGTAAAGGGAAAGAACAAACCTAAGAGAGAAGAACAGTAGGAGACAGGTGTTACTAAGGGAGAAATGGATAAAAATGGGGCAAGGGAGGGTTATACAAGGAACCTTGAGGATAAAGGGTAAGAAGGAGCTCAAGAGAGATGGGACCATAGGAGACTGATATTATCAAGGGAAAAATGGGGAAAATGGGGATGTTTTAAATGGGGAAGCCATGGTGGAAGGGTTAGATAGGGAGAGAGAGAGGAGAGATAAATAATGCCTAGCTAGTTTTAAAAACCCAGAGGGAATCATATTAGTACAACAACCTAATGACAAAGTACACATGCAACATCTCTGCATGAGTGCATGTATAAGCTAAAGTCTACATAACAAGAAACAATGCCAGACAGGAGAAACTTTCCTTCGAGTTGTTGGCCAGGGTGGTCCAAAAGACTCCCAAAATAACACAGGCTATTACCACAGCCCTTGATTGCCTCATAGAACTTGAAGGTAAGACCCTACTGCTGAAGACAGAACATACTTCTGACACAAGATTTGGAGTAAGGGAGCTAGAACTGACCTGAAAGCCATCTGTCTTGAATATGAAGGCCCAACACCAGCTTCAAGACCAAATAATTACATCAATGACCAGGAGGGCATACGGCATTGGTACAGTAGTGTCACTTTTATCTCGGGGGCAATCAAAGTCCACTCAATGGAAGGAAACTCAACTGTGATACTGTAAACATAACCAAATACACATGGCTGGAGCAGTCATAGGTATTAGAGAAAACCTCAAGACTATCACACCCCTAGACTAATATAATTTCTTACTATGTGCAAAATATGTATCCTTATATTTACAAATATCCCAGTCACCACTTATCAAAGAAGCTTCTTTTGCACAGATGAAGACTATTACAAAGCACCACAACTGGTCACACACAGACTTGTCTATGAATTGCCCAGGCCTAAATGACACATCTACAGTGCAACCTCTACACCTAAGGCTCATGGAACATAGAACAGAGGTAAAGAGGACACTAATGAATCTCTCAGTTCTTATAAATGAAGCTCCCTCATGCAACAGAAGGCCAGGAACACAAAAGGTCACAAATGGCCAAAGCATAGAGTCTGGATCCCTATATTAAACTTCACCTACCCAGGGCTCAGGGAACTTTGTGGAAGAGGGGGTGGAAAGATTATAAGAACCAGGGAGGAGGTTCACAACCACATGAAAATAAGAGTCCTACTAGCTTCCGGGAATCGCTCATATGAATCTACAGCAATGGTGTCAACATATACAAGTTCCATGCAAACTCAAGCAGACAAAACTCCAGCACAGAACTGGAGAAATGGACAGCAGACCCCAACTTAACTGAAGAAATATAGGCAAATGACTATTGTTAGGTGAGGAAGAGCTGATCTTCCTAAAGTGAGGGACTCTAGACAAGCTGACTAGACCTCAGTAGATGAACTTGCACTGAGGAACATCTGGGGACACTAATTTGCCACAATAGGTCTTAACACAAATGACAGAATGTATGAATTCCAGTGGGGAGTATCGGAGAGTGCCAGTGGGAAGGGGGTATAAAGAAGATTAAGACTGATTGAGATGTTCTATATGGATACACAAAAACTCAATAAAAACAAATTAAAAAAAAAAAGTTGGGCCCATTCAAAAACTACCCAGCAGTAGTACCTAGTTATACTAAGGATTTGGAATGTAGATTAAACACCATAGGTTTAGAGGAGACTGTAGACAAAAAATCATGTCACGCTATGTTTACTGCTCTCTTTTTAACCAGTACGGCAATTTGGAAACAATTGTACTTGTGTGATAACTTTCCTTCCAAAGAGCTCATCTCATTAGCCCTCCCGCAAATAGGCTACATTATCTGCACAGTGACATATAAAGTTGCTGGTCCATAGAGTTACTGCTATAACTGCAAGAATCTGTGGACCAAAGAAGCTGGTAACAGGTGAGGTGAGCCTTTTGCAAGTTTGGACTCCAACCTGAGTCTTGTGAAAGGATGACAAGAATCCAGTAGGACCACCACGCAAACCTGGTGAAACTGCTAGAGAAAGCAGCATGCTTTGCTTTTGGTTCAGTTTGGTTTTAGGTAGTTTTTTATTTTTATTTTTTTCTGTTTGTCTTTTTGCTTGTTGGTTTTTGGAGTCAGGGTCTCTCTGTAGCCCCAGCTGGTCTGGAACTCACTATGTAGACCAGGCTGGCCTCAGTCTCACTGAGGTCTGCCTGTCTTTGCCTCCAAAATGCTGTGATTAAAGACGCATGCTAATACATCCCAAAAGAAAAGAAAAGAAAAGAAAAGAAAACCCTAGAGCCAGGTGTTGTGGCTCATACCTGTAATCCCAGCATTCAGGAGGCTGAAGCAGGGACAAATAAGTGGCTAGACTGGACTATAGTGACTTTTAGAGCAGTTGAGACAGAGTCTCTCTTTGTAGTCTACCACCCATGCCACAAAAAAACATAAAGATAATTACTTCTCACTGAGGCAGGAGTCAGTTGCCCACAGGCAGTAAAGGAAAAGGCCCATGGTCAAACTACAAGCTGGTCACGTAAAGTGAGAATAAAGAGAGCATAATTTAATTACCAATAGTCCGTAGGACACAAGTCAAGATTGGAGACTTGCAACACTAGCCAAGTTGGTGACAGCCAACAGATGCGCCAGCGTTAACAGCTAAGAAAGCAAGTTCAAGATGGACTGAAGGGGCCTTCAGTGTCTGATCACTCCCAAAACTGGGCGAGCAGCACTTGACTATCTCCCTGTTTGGATCAGGGAGGTATTCTTAGCAACCATGGGACCCCCATCAGCTTGGTCCACAATACGCCTAGAAATTAATCCCTTTCAACAGAAATTACCTCAGTCCAGCTTCCAGTATGACCCCTATAAAAAGTCATTGGACAAGCAGCTTAGCAGTTTTTCCCTTTCTTGGGATACTACCCACTCTTAAGAGTTTTTTGGTGTTTTTAACATTTTATTTATTTTTATTTTATGTGTATGAGTGTATTGCCTGCATGTGCACCCATGTCAGGCAATGCCCAAGGAGGTCAGAAGGTTTTTAGATCCCCAGGAACTGGAGTTACAGATGGAGTTAGCCACCAAGTGGGTGCTGGGAATCAAACCTGAGTCCTCTGCAAGAGCAGCCAGCATTCTTGACCGCTGAGCCATCTTTTCAGCCCAGAGTTTCTTTTTCTTAATTTCTGTATTTTCTGTAATTTTCTTTAATCTGCTTTTGTTTTGCTCATTCCTCCTTTTCTGCATCTTTATATCTCATCGACATGAAAAAAGAACTGAAGAACCACTGTCTCCGGTTGACCTGTGATGACCCTGGTCAAGTCCATCTGGACCATGAGAGGCCTCTGTGCTCTCAAAGATCAGCATCATCAGGAAGTACACTATATTGGGATTTCAGTGTTTGGGTTTAAATGTCATAATAAGCAGACGACCTTTGGAGCCTGTGATAATGATATTGTATTCTCTTTATTTCTAAAAGCCCCCCCCCGCCTTTTTAAGACAGGGTCTCTCTGTAGTCCCAGATGGCCTGAAACTCGCTATACAAACCAGTCTGGCCTCAGTTGCACAGAGATCTGCCTGCCTCTGCCTTCCACGAGTGCTGGGATTAAAGGTGTATGATACCACCCTGGCCTAAAAAAAGTCCCTATTTTTTTTTTTTTGTCTTATTGAAACAGGGTCTCCTTGTAGCCCCAGGTGTCCTGGAACTCACTATGTAGACCAGGCTGGCCTTGAACTCACAAAGATCCACCTGCCTCTGCCTCCCAAGAGCTGGGATTAAAGGCGAGTGCCACCACAACAGGCAAAGTCCCTACTTTTTAATGTTTTTGTTTCAGGAAGAAAAGTTATATAAGATGCTTCACCACCTTTCCTACAAATGTTCATCATCTAGTTTATGCTACAAGGACTGACATTATTCGTGTTAGTTTTGATGGTCTTAAAACTCTTCACAAACATTATAGTGCTGACAGGAAGCAGTGAATCAGAGGAAATGAATTCTACGTTTCAAACACTTGACAAGAGTTGTACCAACAGAAGCAATGATTCATTCTCTCTGCATAGATTTACCCACTTTTGTTTCCAACATTTTACTAAAACAAGTTAAAATCACTATAGGTCCAATATTGTATTATGCAAAATTAAATGTGTACAATATTTTGAAAAGTAAGTTTTATATAACTCTTTTTAATTTTCTGACAGATAAACATCTCCCTCTAGTGGAAAGTTTGATTTTGGAAAACAAAAATGGAAGAGAGTTAACTCTTTTTTTTTTTTTTTTTTTTTTTTAGTATCTTTGAGACAGGGTTTCCCTGTAGCCCCAGCTGGCCTGGAACTCAAATATGTAAACCAGGCTGGCCTTGAACTCACAGAGCTCCACCTGCCTCTGCCTCCCGAGTGCAGGGACTATAGGCCTGCGCCACCACGCAAGGCTAACTCTGTCTTCACTTTCTTTTCTTTTAGTCATAACAGTAAAAATGTGTGCCATATGTAAAATGGTTGTTCTAGTTTGCTTTTCTGTTGCTACCACAAACACCATAACCAAAAATAACTTTGAGGGAAGTGAAGGGTTTATTTGACTTACACTTCCATCACTGAAAGACAGTCAGGGCACAGCAAACTAAATTGGTGCAGCAGTGGCACTTTTATCTTGGGGGTAATTAACAGCTACCTAATTGGACTTAAAGCCCACCCAATGGGAAAGAACTCATATCTGGCATCGTCAACATACCCAAATACACATGATGGAAAAATCTTAGAGAAAAGCCTAAGTCTGTCACATCCCTAGACAAATGTAATTTCTTACTATGTGCTAATATGGATCCTTATATTTACAGACAAGTATGCCAGTCATCACTCATCAAAGTTTCTTTTGTAACAGATGGAGACCATTACAGAGTTCCATAACTGGTCACACACAGAGAATGAAGTAGAAATCATGGAGGAACGATGCTTCTGCTCAGCAACATTCCTTCCCTTTCCATTTCCTTTTCCCTTTCCTTCTTTTTTCTTTTTAGACAGGGTCTCACTATGTAGCCCTGGTTGGCCTCGAACTCACAGAGATTTGCCTGCTTCTGCCTCCAGAGTGCTGAGCTAAATATATGCACACCACACCCATTTAACTTCAAGGTCAATAGGATATTGTTTTCTAGATAATATATTTCCCTTTCCTTCTTTTTCCTTTTTAGACAGGGTCTCATTATGTAGCCCTGGTTGGCCTGGAACTCACAGAGATTTGCCTGCTTCTGCCTCCAGAGTGCTGAGCTAAAGATATGCACACCACACCCATTTAACTTCAAGGTCAATAGGAGGCTATGATACCACAAAGTTGCCACAGGCTGTAGTCTAAGCCCATAAATGATACCGCCATGCAAGAAAACAGGTGGTGTATACCAATTTAAGGTCAGGATTGTATTCACCATAAAGAAGGAAAATTATATTGCTCATCATAAACAACCATCTACAATAGAAAGAAAACAGAGTTATTAGGTCATACAAAGTAAATTATTAGGGTCCTAAAACAGGCTGTCCAACGAAAATACACACCATCTATTTGGGCTCAAGCTCCATTCTGGTCTTCAAGAGAGAGCTTTATGGTCACGTAGCCTTGGTGACCCTGTACAGACCTAGGTGCTGGTGCCCACTTGGGGAAAGCATAACTTACCTAAGACCACTCACCATCTATACCCTTGACATATGAAAATATTAAATTGTATCCTGTTCAATAAGCATTTGGAATGCCACACAGCGTTTCCTTGGTCACCTTGGCAATACTGAAGGGTGACACTGAGGTAACTGACTTTCAAGCTCTGTTTTCAGATAAGGAGAACTGGATATTCCACAGCTCATCCTTAGCCTGCCCAGGACAGTGATATCAACTGAGTGCACTGACAGCAAAAAGGAGCAAAAGCTCAAAGCTTACGTACCTGGACCTCATCCTTGGATTTTTTTTTTCACAAGGTGACTGTCTGACACCTAAGGAAACAAGGTACTGACTCTCACTGACTTCCATCCCAAACAAAAAGAAACAACTTGGGGCTGGATTTACAGCTGAGGATATCGGTAAGGATGAAGAATCTTGGCACCAGAGCCTGAGTGCATGAGAGCAGCTTTTCATCTGCACTTGAGATGACAACCGCTCTCTAACCACTTTCTTCATCTGATGAGCTAAGATGAAGGCAGCCTTTCTGTCCTTTCTAGTTCTGTTCCTCTTCTTTATACGTTTCTTATAAACCCAGGTGGAAAATCCAACTGGTTGAAACATCTATCTGCTCTGAAAGCATGCGCCCAGCCTCAGTTAGTTCTCAAAATTATGACTAGATCTTTTCAGAGATAGTCTTTGAAGCTATCTGAGCCTATTCCGCTTCACCTGCTCTACCTCAGCCAATAGCCCTATATGTCACCATTCTGTCTGTTTCATTATCTTAAAGAAAGTCAAAGCCAAAGCTCTGTCCTCCCTGTGTTGTCCTAGCAGTCCAGAAGAATTTGCAGGATCATCCTCCCTCAAGCAGCTTTTATCATGGCTATGGTCCCAAGATGACTGCTACTGGGAGATCCTGAACAAAGTCTCCCAATTGGGCTGCTCCCAGAACATGCTAAATGTTCTGGAAATTTTTTACATAGAAATAATTAAAAGAAGCTGGCATGGTGGCACATGCCTTTAATCCCAGCACTTGGGAGGCAGAGGCAGGTGGATCTCTGTGAGTTCCAGGCCAGCCTGGTCTACATAGTGAGTTCCAGGCCAGCTGGGGCTACAGGGAGACCCTGCCTCAAAA
>NW_008330832.1:1587355-1589053 GCF_000622305.1 Nannospalax galili
AATTCTATCATATGAACTTGATGGGATATTTACTCTTAAATTTTTATGCATGGTACACAAATGTACTATAAGAGAGCCCTGGCTTATGTATATCCTCTTCAGCTCAGTTACTGCTAGCAGCTAAGTATAGAAACTGTTTCATAGGAAAAACACCTGTTCTTATAAAGTATTTCTCAAGTTACCTGAATTTCTAGAACCTGAAATTCCAGTTGAAATGTAACCATGTTGCAATTTCCTGATAATCTGTGTCTCTGTAGAACTTTTGTTGTACCTGTAAATTAGAAAACCAAATGTTTTATTTGCAAAGAATACTTTTCTTCAAATACTTATTTTAAGTTTTAAGTGAGTATCTACATGTGGATAGACATATGAAAGTATAGATTAGTAATTGCTTTTAAAAATCTGGAT
Source organism: Nannospalax galili (assembly GCF_000622305.1). Taxonomy (NCBI): domain Eukaryota; kingdom Metazoa; phylum Chordata; class Mammalia; order Rodentia; family Spalacidae; genus Nannospalax; species Nannospalax galili. The sequence goes on from NW_008330832.1 coordinate 1,587,764, forward strand.
AATTATCAAGTTGACTTTATAAAGTAGATTATTGACAATTTATACTTTCCAGCTCTCCATTATATCAATGGTTAAAGTAAGAGATAGAAATATGCTAATATAACCCTAGATAAATTTGAATCACATTAACTGTTAGTTTTATCAATCTTATTTAAATTTTTGTTACATTTATTTATTGTGTATCTATTTATATGTGTTACACATGTGGAGATCAGAGAATAACCAGAAAAAGTCTGTTCTTTATTTCTACCATGTGGGTTCCAGGAATTCAACTCAGGGTCAAGAGTGGGCATTACATGCTTTTACCTACTGAGCCATCTTGCTGGCCTATTTTTTTTATTTTATTTATTCTGTTCATATGAATTCTCTTGACATGACTAGAATCACCATGATTGTAACAGAGTAATAATAGTTGATTTTTCCTGCAGTTTCAAACAATAACAACAAAAAACCTCCAATAAAACAATTAGAATCACAGATGGAACACTAAAGCTGGACCCCGACTCCTGAGATACACCTGACTCTTTGAAATTAAGACAAAGACAGTACATGCTAGCCAGGAAGAAATCACTTTTGTCCTAAACCATAGATATGCCCCTTTTTCTAACCTAAATTTTAGGGATTCTACTGCTCTTTGCTAACATCCAGACCATACTTCTGTAAGTAAATTTCCCAATAAATAGTACTCTGCAACTGTAGATCTGCCTGCCACTCTTTGATTTCACCACATTCAGGGACTGGTTCTTATATATTAGAACCAAGTTGTTTCAAAACATTATTAAAGATAATAAATTGAAGGGTTGGAGAGATGGCTCAGTGGTTAAGAGCACTGACTGCTCTTGCAGAAGAAGACCCAGGTTGAATCCGAGCACCCACATGGTGGCTAACAACCGTGTTTGTAACTCCAGTTCCAGGGGATCTTCTGACCGCCACAACATGGGTGCACGGACATACATGCAGGCAATACACTCATATACTTAAAAATAATAAGAGCTGGGCATGGTGGCACACATCATTAATCCTAGCACTCGGGGGGTGGAGGCAGGCGGATCTCTGTGAGTTCAAGGCCAGCCTGGTCTGCATCTTGAGTTCAGGGCAGCTGGGGCTACAGGAAAATGCTGTCTCAAAAAGACATAATAAATGAATAAATTAATTAATTTTAAAAAATAAAAAAAAAATTTTGAAAGTCAAAAAAGATAATAAATTAAACCTATGTATTTACCTTTCTTACCCCTCAAAAAACACTAGAGCTAGTGTTCTAGGCCTTTAATCGTAGGTCAGAGGCAAGCA
>NW_008330832.1:1589225-1598680 GCF_000622305.1 Nannospalax galili
GTCTCCTTGTAGCCCCAGCTGTCCTGGAACTCACTATGTAGACCAGGCTGGCCTTGAACTCACAGTGAACCGCCTGCCTCTGCCTCCACCACGCCTGGCTCAAATCAACCATTTTACAATATATATTTTCAATGAATTTTTGTACATTACATGCAATACATCGCAAATCATATTTAGATCTCCTTCCCCTTTCTCCATACTCCCATAGCCTCCCCCATCAGATTTCATGCATTCTGTCGTATACTCTAAGGCCTATTGAGTCATAGTATCAGAGGATACTCTGCAAGTCGCTAAGGGAGAAAATCAGTCAATGTCCAACACCAGCTGTAAAGCCCAATAACCACAAAATGACCAACACAGCAAACTATCTCTATCGGTGCAGTAATGGCATTTTTATCTTGGGGGTAATCAACAACTATCTAATTGGACTCAAACCCTGCTCAGTAGGAGGGAACCCAATCATTTTTACATGTGTTTACCCATGTAATGCGCACCCAGATCAAGAGATAGAAATTGTAAGATGTAGAAAGGGGAGAAAGAGGAGGAAGAAGGAGAAACAGGGAGAGGGAGAGAGAAAATATACTCAATTTTGAAACTTACTGTTAAGCTATAATAATCAAGACAATGCGGTATTGTCTAAGCATAGACAAATAGATCAAAACAACAAAATAGCCAAGAAACAGACTCTCATATATACTAACTGATTTTTGAGAAAAGTAACAAAGGCTTATTTATTCAAAATAGATGCTGAACATCCAAATGCAAAAAACAAAACTAGACACTGGAATATATGCCATTGAGCATAACCCTGAAGAAAAATCTAGGTGATCTTGGGCTTTGTCCACAAAATAAAAGAGAAGGCCAGTGAGATGGCTGAGATGGCTCTGCGGGGGAAGGCACTTGCCACCAAGCTTAACAACCCAAGTTCAATTCCATGAACTCACATGGTAAAAGTAGAGAACAGATCCTCCCAAGCTGTTCTCCATATGTGCTATGCACATATGTGCTGCTCCCCCCATACGCAATAAATAAATAAAACAATAAAAGGACCAAAACATGGTAAAGATGAATTTGTTTTGTTTTGACTTGACACAGGTCTCACTATGTAGCCCTGGCTGACTTGGAACTTGCTATATAGACTAGGCTGGCATCAAACTCACAGATACCTTTCCTGCCTTTGCCTCCCAAGTGCTCGGATTAAAGTCATACACCACCAAACCCAGTTGTAAAGATAAATCTTGAACGTAATCTTAGAAATAATATAGTTCAATGGGGCCTAGTTCAATGGCTCAGTGGTTAAGAGCACTGATTGCTCTTGCAGAGGACAGTTCTAGGGGATCCAACACCCTCTTCTGGCTGTGGGCATTACAAGGGTGCTCTTACTTACATGTAGGCAATACACTCATATACATAAAATTAAATTAAAATTAAAAAGAAATAAGACAGTTCATGGGGTTGGAGAGATGGCTCAGTGGTTAAGACCACTAACTGCTCTTTCAGAGGACCCAGGTTTGATTCCCAGCACCCACATGGCAGCTACAAACCATCCTTAACTCCAGTTCCAGGGGAATCTGAAGCTCTCTTCTGACCTCCATGGCATTGCATGACATGGGTGCACTCACATACATGCAGGCAATACACTCGTACACATAAAATAAAAATAAAATATTAAAAAAAAGAAATAAAACAGTTCAAAGACTATTTTGCAAACAAGAAGCTCAGACCCATAGAGATACTGTGATGTGTCTAGGCTTTACTTATTTTCCTGTGGACTGCACGTAAATATATACACTGTGATAAATTTTAATTTTTATTATTTATTTATCTGTTGTTTTTTAATGAAGGGTAAGAATAGGGTTAGAGGGATGGCTCAATTTGTAGAGTGATTGCCTTGTAAGCATTAGGTCCTACATTCAATGCTCAGAAGCTACATAAGGGGCGTGCGGGGGGGGGGGAATAGGTCTAGAAAGAGTTACAAGCAGAGGGATGGGGGATGGATTTGATCAAAATACATTGTTTACAAAAATATAATTCTCAAAGAAATTAAACATGGATTTCAAAAACCGCCAGGCATGGTGGCACATGCCTTTAATTCCAGCACTGAGGAGGCAGAGGCAGGTGGATCTCTGTGAGATCAAGGCCAGTCTGGTATATAAGGAAGAGAGGGAAGGAGGGAGAGAAGAAGGGAAGGGAGAAAGAAAAGAAGGAAAGGAGGAAAAGAGGGGGAAGAAGGGAAGGAGAGAGGGAGGGAAGAAAAAGATGGCTAGAGCTCCCAAGAAACAGTGCTCAAGGTTGTCTTCTGGCCTCCACGTGCATATGCACATACATGCATGTACACCTGTAACACATGTGCATCCATAAACATGTGTACAGGCATACATGCAGTTGCCCTTGGAGGCCAGAAGAGGTCATCAGATCCTCTGGGGCTGGTGTTACTGGAAGTTGTGAGTCACCTAACATGGGTGCTGGGAACCAAACTTAGAAATACAACAAATGCTCTAAATCACTAAGACAACGCTCCACTCCGTCAATATTTTTATTTAGGGGTGTGTGGGTGTGTATGTGTGTATGTACCCGTGGAGGCCAGAAGAGGGCCTTGGATCCCCTGGACCTGGAGTTCCAGGACATTGTAAGCCTCCATGTGGGTGCTGGGAACTGAGCTCAGTCCTCTGCAAGAGCAGTCAGTGCTTCTAACCACTGAGCCATCTCTCCATCCCATGAAATGCTGTTTAAATAAAAGGTGTTGAGGCAGCTAGACCTATTTGGAAGCTAGTTGAGTCCATCCCTCACCCCTTGAAGTCTGTGCCAGGGAGTGTCTATTTGCTTCTCCAGATTCACTCCCAGCCCTCTTAGCCCATCTTCCAACTCTAGGTGTTTAATATATTTAAACTCTACCTTTGTTCCTATTTTTAAACTCTGCCTTCTAGGTTCCTTGGGAATTGTCAAATGAGGAGCCTTGGGAACAGACACAGGAGCCTTGGAGGGCATTGCACAGTTCACTGCCCAGTCCCAGCTCAGTGGGTCAATAGCAATGGTTGCAAATCCCTCAGTTGGAGACCTAACCTTCTCCCAAGGTACCTGCCCTCCCCTCTACTGACTTTGGGCCTCAAAGGGTGAGCATTCACGATCCTGTCCCTCAGGCCTTCTTCACCCTCTGTCTGGGCTGAGCACCTCCCTTTGCCCACTGGAGGTGGGATTTGGCTTCAGGCTCTAGTACCTTGGGAAAGGTCAAGCCACCTGGGCTTCCTGTCTAGCCAGAAGGTGGAGCCCCACACCCTTCTCTGTGAGTATGGTGTGCATGCACATAACACTGGTGTGAGCAGGAGTGAGTTCACACCATACACACGCAAGCATTGTGTGTATATACATCACACTGATGTGAGGAGTGAGTTCACACCACACACGCAAGCATTGTGTAAATGTACATCACACTGGTGTGAGGAGTGAGTTCACACCACACACGGGGTGAGTCATGACAGGCTTAATCATCAACCTTATCCACCTATGAGCTCTGAGAGTTAAGAGTGGCAAGTGTCTTGGCAAAAAAGCACAATGGTGCAACAGTGGCACAAATATTATGGGAGTAATCAATCACCTTCTAATTGGATGTAAGGCCCACTTCACAACAGGGAATCCTACCTGACATGGTTAACGGGGCAAGAGCCTGTGCCTAGACAAATCACAGACAATAGAGGAGCACCTACTACAATCATTTTGCCAAACAGATCTAATATTAAACTGATTCACAATGACTTCTTGTCATATCCATAGATTAGTATATCCCTCTACTCTCACCAGAGAAGGTTCTTCTCACAGCAGATGGCAATTAATAGAGACCCACAGTCAATGTCCAGAAAGTAAGAGACCATGGAGTGCTCAGACCTAAATGGGATAACTGTATCACACCTTCTCTCCCAAAGGCTCAGGGATCACTGGGGAGAGAAGGGCAGAAAGATTAAAGAGCCAGAGATAGGAAATGAACGCAAAGAAACTGGGTTGTCTGGACACTAGAGGGTAGTTCCACACATGAACTCACAGTGCTTAGGACAGCATAAACAAGACTTGTTGCAAACCCAAGCCAGACAAGGGACTGTATCACACCTTCTCTCCCAAAGGCTCAGGGATCACTGGGGAGAGAAGGGCAGAAAGATTAAAGAGCCAGAGATAGGAAATGAACGCAAAGAAACTGGGTTGTCTGGACACTAGAGGGTAGTTCCACACATGAACTCACAGTGCTTAGGACAGCATAAACAAGACTTGTTGCAAACCCAAGCCAGACAAGGGCCCAGCATGGATGAGGGAGGGGGAGAGGAAGCCCCAACCCTAGCTGAGAATCTACTGGCAACTGAAGGGTGCTAGGAGAGGGAGAATCAGTTTTCCTTACTAGAGTGATGCCTGGTAGGTTGACTAGACTCCAGCGCACAGACTCATATCCAGGAGCACTTGGGAGGCACAGATTAAAATTGATAGGCCTTTAAAAAACAAAATTAAGGTGGATAATTAGCTTGAGCTACAAGATTGGACTGTTTCTCCACAACAGGGTTGGTCTGGGGTGCAGGGGATCCTTTAGGGTATTTCTTGGTGTTATCCTGTCCTGTGATTAAGGGAAAGGGAAACTACAACAACCCAATCTAGGCAGGATGGTAAGTGGTCCAGACTCTTCGAGGAAGGAAGGTGTGGGTCACCCTGCAGGTAAAAAAGCAAGACCTGAGCTTGGCATGGTGGCCCACGCCTTTAATCCCAGCACTCAGGAGGCAGAGGCAGGTGGATCTCTGTGAGTTCAAGGCCAGCCTGGTCTACACAGTGAGTTCCAGGACAGCTGGGGCTACAGGGAGACCCTGTCTCAGAAAGACCAAAAAAAAAAAGCAAGACCTACTGAGGTCTTTACTGAGGGTGAAGGAAGTACAGAATGGATAGTAGAGGAAAGTAGTTACTAAATATCACACACAACTACATGACCAGTTACAGAAATGGGAAAATGTAACTGGCATGAGTCTTTCTATCCTATTTTGTTAAGACCACGTTTGTGTATGTTTACACAAATATTAAACAGGTATTTGTGTTTTCTTTCCTCATTTTATCATGTAGTAACATTAGTTGAGATAATATGGGTAGTTAAATGATGTAAATCTCTATTATGAATATTTAAGTTATTGGAATATTCATCAAGAGTGTTTATCAGGGTTTTTTTTAATGCATTTGTGGTTGCATGAGGAATAGTTATATAATGTTATGTGGAATTATGACTTTGTTATTGTTTTCATTTGGAAATAAAGCATGGCATAAAGAGAAAAAAAAAATTAAGGGGCTGGAGTGTTAGTTCAGAGGTTAAGAGCACTGGCTATTCTTGCAGAAGATCTAGGTTTGAATCCCAGCACCCACATGGCAGCTAACAACCGTGTATAAGTCCAGTTCCAGGGGATCTGATGCCCTCTTCTGTCCTCCGCAGGCATTACATGACACAGGTGCACTTACATACACACAGGCAATACGTACATACAAATAAAATAAAATTTTTTTATTTAAAAAAAAATTTAAAAACAACAAAATTAAATAAATAGATAAAAGGACAGATAATAATGGGGGGAAATGAAATCATGGGTGAGGATAGTATGGAGGGGCTGGAGAGGGGCAAAGGGGTCTGAAGGTGATCAAAATACCATTGCATGAAATTCTGGAATAAAAAATTGTAAAAGAAAAACAAATATTTTTTTAATTTATTATTTTTATTTCATGTGTACACATGTATTCCCTGCATGTAAGTGTACCCATGTCATGTAATGCCCAAGGAGGTCAGAAGGGACTGTCATATCCCCTGGAACTGGAGTTAGAGATGGTTGTTAGCTGTCATGTGGATGCTAGGGTTTGAACTCAGGTCTTCTGTAAGAACAGCCAGTGGTTTTAACATTGAGTTATCTCTCCAGTCTGGAAAAATACTTTTAAAAAGAAAACAAAAAACACAAACACAAAAATAATAATACAGTTGTAATCACTAATCACTATTTGTCTTTGAAGATAATTTAATGACAGACTTTGTTCTGTTCATTAACATTTATCATAAGGAACTTCTTTGGTTTGGGTTTTTTGTTTTGTGTTTTGTTTTCCTTTGTTTTGAGATGGTCTCCTTATAGTCCCAGCTAGCTTAGAACTTGCTATGTAGATGCGGCAGGCCTTTGCCTCTGAAGTGCTGGGATTTCACCTGGCCCATATGCAACTTTTTTTTTTTTTTTTTTTTTTTTGGTCTTTTTGAGACAGGGTCTCCCTGTAGGCCCAGCTGTCCTGGAGCTCACTATGTAGACCAGGCTGGCCTGGAACTCACAGAGATCCTCCACCTGCCTCTGCCTCCCGAGTGCTGGGATCAAAGGATTGCGCCATGACACCCGGCGCCCATATGCAACTTTTTTTTTGGTCTTTTTTGAGACAGGGTCTCCTTGTAGCCCCTGCTGTCCTAGAACTCACTATGTAGACCAGGCTGGCCTTGAACTCACAAAGATCCGCCTGCCTCTGCCTCCCAAGTGCTGGGATTAGAGGCATGGGCCACCATGCCTGGCCCATATGCAACTTTTAAGAGTATTAATGCAATATTTGAAAGACACTTGACTAAACAGGTTTACCATACATTTTAAACAGTGAACTTACAAATTTTTTGGGGGGGGGGTCTTTTTGAGACAGGGTTTCTCTGTAGCTCCAGCTGCCTGGAATTCACTCTGTAGAGCAGGCTGGCCTCGAACTCACAGAGGATCTGCCTGTCTCTGCCTCACGAGTGCTGGTATAAAAGGCATGCGCCACCACGCCCGGTGAACTTATAAAATTTAAATTCAGCATTGTGACAATAAATTTTCTATGCATACTAAGGCAGTTTCAAAACCTCTTCTATGGGCCAGTGAGATGGCTCAGTGAGTATAAGTGGTTGCCTTCCAAGTCTGACAACCTGAGTTTCAGACTGATAGAGATTTATCAAAGAGTGCATCTATAATCCCAGTACTCTTATGGCAAGATGGGAAGCAGAGACAAGAGAATTGCCCTAAAACTCCAGGGTCAGCTAGCCGAAGTATGTAGAAAAAAAGAGACTTTGCCTTACCAGGGTGGAGGAAGAAAACAGACTCCTCAGAGTTGTCTTCTGATGTCCACAAGAATGTTGTGTCATGTGTGTGCCCATACTCACATATACACATCACACACACATACACACACACACACACACACACACACGTTTAAAAAACAACACTTCTAGTTTAATGCTTACCTTCTTCTGTCACCTCAGTGTTTGTTACAGCCTCTATCTTCTTGGAATAATTTCTTATATTAAAACCAGTAAGTGTGCTTAGAAATGAGAGTTCTGATTTTAAATGTCCAAGATGACTTCTCAGGTCTTTTGAAGATTCCCATCCCTCAGAATCTGATTGGGGTAATTTTTGACATGATTTTCTGAAAAACAAGTATCAGAAATAATTAGTTACCCTGGCAAATACTAAGTGATTCACTTACTACCCCAATTTTCTTCAAACCATTCGTATTTTGTTTCTGTTAATTTCTTCCCATTAAAATTACATAGTGGGGCCTCAGTTGGTAAAGTACTTGCCTAACTTGCATAAAGTCTTACGTTTGATCCCTAGCACCATATAAAATTAGGAGTTGTGGCCCAAAACTGTAATCCCAGCACTGGGGAAGAGGTAAGAGACAGGAGGATCAGAAGTTCAAGGTCACCTTTGATTACACAGTAAGTTCAAGAACAGTTTGAGTTATAGAAGACCCTACCTTAAAGAAACAAAAAAACAAGTTGGGCACTTGGGGGGCAAAGGCAGGCAGATCTTTGTGAGTTGGAGGCCAGCCTGGTCTACATAGTGAGTTCCAGGACAGCTGGGGCTATAGGGAGACCCTGTCTCAAAAAGACAAAACAACAACAACAAAACCCAACAAATCAAAAGGAAAAAACAAAACCTGCAGAGGGTGCCACTATCATTAGCATTCTTCCTTGGTGGTCAGTATAGGGACATTCTGAAGCACTGCTGAGCTTAAGGACTTCCAGGTAAAATGGGTTTATCATACAGAGGGGCTGCCTCTGTATGATCTGATGGAGAAGTGTCAGGATAAGAAAAAAAAAATGACTCTACTCAAAGAAAGAAAAAGAGCTTCAGAAATTCAAGAAAATGGATCCAAGAGGAAATCATTATATCAAGCAAACTAAGCCAGAATCAGAAAGACAAATACTACTTACTTTTTCTCATATGTGGAACCCATATTTAAAGTTATTTATTTCGTGGGCTGGAGAGCTGGCTTAGCAGTTAAGAGCACTGACTGCTCTTACAGAGGACCTGGTTCAGTTCCCAGAATCCACTTGGTGGCTAACGAGTGTTCTTAACTCCAGTTCCGAGGATCCGTTGCCCTCTTCTGACCTCCCTCAAGCATTGCATGACATGGGTGCACTTACACACATGCAGGCAATACACTCATACACATAAAATAAAATAAAATAAACTATATGAAGTTATTTATTCTATGTGTATACATGTGTTAATATATTTTGGGTGTAGGTCATGAAACAAGAAAGGGGATCATGAAAGAGGAGGAAGAGATCTTAAGGAGTATGGCAGAGGAGTAAAGATGGTAATGCAGTATGTATAAAAAGAAAGCAGAAGGTAGGACCGACTGGATGAAGAAGGGAAGCCAGTTTGAAGGGGAGGAGGCAAGAGGAATGGATGGGAACAAAGTACAATGACATATGTAAGAAGATGCTTTGATGAAATCCATTACTTTGTATGCTAACCTAAAAAATTAAAGAAAACAGAATCTCATCATTTCTAGTCTACATAGGGGTGAAAGTCCTAGCCAAAGAAATTAGGCAAAAGAAATTTTACCATTGAGGAATCTGAAGCACAAAAGGAAGAAGTTACCCAATCAAGATCACTCAGCCACTATCAAGGCCAGGATTTGAAGTGATTTGGCATCAGAGTATGGACACACAGATATAACTGAGTAACTTAGTTCCAATTTTCCTAGTATTAATCCAGTCAACCATTTTTTAAATTTTATTTTATGTGTATGAATGTTATGCCTGCATGTGTGTAAGTACACCTGTGTCATGCAATGCCCATGGAGGACAGAAGAGGGCAGCAGATGCCTCTGGAACTGGAGTTACAGACAGTTGTTAGCTGTCACGTGAGTGCTGGGATTCAAACCCAGGTCTTCTGCAAGAATAGCTAGTGCTCTTAACCACTGAGTCATCTTACCTGACCCAATCCAGTCAACCATTTAAAGTCACTTTAAAAAGTAGCTTGGGCAAAAACAATGAGTCTTTCTGCAAGGAACAATATATTCTAAAATGAAATGGAGATATTTTTTAAAGGTTAAAAACGCATTCAATTTTATGTCTTACAGGTTTTGTATTGAGTTCAATATTGTATAACTGTATTAATTCAACTGTAACCTAAAATTTTATAGCCACTTTTGAAAGA
>NW_008330832.1:1598842-1608953 GCF_000622305.1 Nannospalax galili
TCCCGGCACTCAGGAGGATCTTTGTGCATTTGAGGCCAACCTGGTCTACATAGTGAGTTCCAGGCCAGCTGGGGCTACAGGGAGACCCTGTCTCCAAAAAAAAAAAAAGTAGCTTGGAGGACAAGCAAGATAGCTCAATGGGTAAAAGCTCTTGCTGCACAAGCTTGACCTGAGAACTGACTCTTTAAAGCTGTCCTCTGACCTCCACACACAGGTGCCCTCTCTCACAAACATAATTAATAAGTAGCTTTAGCCGGGCATGGTGGCGCTCGCCTTTAATTACAGCACTCAGGAGGCAGAGGCAGGTGGATCTCTGTGAGTTCAAGACCAGCCTGGTCTCCATAGTGAATCCAGGACAGCTGGGGCTACAGGGAGACCCTGTCTCAAAAAGACCAAAAAAAAAAAAAAAAGCTTGGCACACAGGTCTCAATCTTCCTTTTCCACCACAGTGAGAAAAACTTCGTATTAAATCCACACCCCTTGGATTGACATTTAATGTCTCCCCAAATCTGGACTTCTCATGCCTTATGGAGTCTCAGATTACAAAAGCATTCTACTATACTCTCCTAGAATAATACTGACATCTTGTGGTGAGTAAAAAAACTTTTTCCCTGTGGTATGACAGTGCTTCTCAAACTTTTAAGTGTGCATTCAAAGGGTATTGGGGGGAGGCTGTCTTGATAAGATGCAGATTTTGATTCAGCAAATTTGTAGTGTCTCACCAACTCCCAGGTGATTCTAATGTTTCCAATCTGTGGGTGGAGTTTGAAGTAAGCAGGAGAGTCTCTTACATAACTTCCTCCTCTAGGAGGAGCAGATACACTTTTCCTGCCCTTTCACCAGTTACAGCTCTTTAAAGAAATTTTCTTTAGGCATTTTTTCTGCACACTTGTGGCTCTTCTCAGCTCAAGAAAATCTCATTCTCTGCACTCCTACAAAATTATACCTTACTAAAAAATCAAAGCTGTTTCTTTTCATGTTTGAGATACTAAGTAACTCTTAGTTCCCAGCCTCCTTTCTTCCTTCAATCAAGGAGAATGCCTGGACTTTGGATTTCTCTAGGATCATGAGACAAGCTACTTTTCTTACAGTCAAGTCCATTAACTTATTTATTTATTTATTTATTTATTTATTTATTTATTTATTTATTTAGTCTTTTTGAAACAGGTTCTCCTTGTAGCCCCAGCTGCCCTGGAACTCACTATGTACACAAGACTGGCTTTGAACTCACAGAGATCTGCCTGCCTCTGTGCCCCCCGGTATTTGAACCTGGATCCTCTGCAAGAGCAGTCAGTGCTCTTAACCACTGAGCCATCTCTCCAGCTCTAGTGCCATGCTTTTTAGTTCACACCATTTAGTTAGTGTGCAGGTCTGTCTCGTTGTGCTTTAAGTGGTATTTCATCTATTAGCGAAGAATTTGACCATTGCTCTTATATATTGGTCATTTGGGTTGTGATGTAGCTCTTCAAGCCTAAGCTTCTGTTAAGTAGCTTGACTTTTTCCTTTATTTGGTTTTTTGACACAGTCTCCCTGTAGTTCTAGCTGGCCTGAACTGGCTAGGTAGACCAGGCTGGCCCTCCATCTCACAGAGATCTGCCTACTGCCTCCTGAGTGCTGGGATTAAAGTGTTGGGTACTATTGCACCCAGTTAAATTCATTAACTTTAAATGAGACTTCCAGACAATCCAAAGATTATCAAATTATCCTATATATTATACACTTTTCCTATACCAACTTATTTCACCTAAGTTATTTTTCAAAAGAAATTTTCTGTCATTAACTCTGCCACTCCCACCCCCATTCCTCCAACCAGTCCTTCCCCCTCAGGTCCTTATGCATACTAGGCAAGCTTTCTGCCACAAAGCTACATCCCCAGCCATCACGTTATATTAGCATAAGACAAAAAAAAAAATCAGTATCACTTAACTAAGGCTAGGTGACCCGCAAAAACAAATGCTAAGAAACCAGAGTCAATAAATCCCTAGAGCTTTACACAAAGTCAGTATCACATAATTACGGTTTAGGTGACCAACAAAAACAAATGCCATGAAAACAGTTGCTCATCCCAACTAAAGCAGAGCATGGTGGCTTAGGAGGTTCCTGAGTTCCAGGCCAAGCGCGAGAGACTTCCAGGCCAGTTGGACCTACAAAATAAGAATGCCTCAGAAACCATAAAAACAAACAATCCAACTAGACACTGCCATTTCCCGGAAAGCAAGATTACATGAAGGAGAAAAGCAAAATCCTGCCCCATGATACTCATCAACAGGGCAAGACCTTAAGAAAAGCGCTTTCTCCCAAAGATACGCAACCAAGATCATTCACAGCAAAGCGCTTGAGCTCCAAACGCGGTGCACACTCTCTGGACACACGGAATCGATTACATTCACGTTCACGTTGGGGCGGTCCCACACTACGAAGTTCAGCACCAGGGGTGCGGGGAGTGCGGCGGGAGCTGTCAGGAGGTCGGCCTGCCTCGCCCACAGACCTGATCGGCGAGCCGGAGGGGTGGACAGGCACCACGTACCGGACTCCGGACGGCTTCTCTCCCGGCGCCGGCAGCTCCTGGCACCGCCTCTGCAACGCGGCGATCTCGGCCTCCAGGGCTCGCACCTCGCGAGCCTCCGCATCCATAGAGCCACCCGCCTCGAACGCCATGGAAGGAGCAGCCCACAGTCTAACCAGGGAGCCGGGACGGGCGCTTCAAGATTCGCGCGCGCTTCGGGCGCGGACCACTCGGGAGATCTCGCGGGGAGGAGACGTAGCGACGCTCGTCCTCTTCCACGTCAAACAACCTGCCACAGGCTTCACGTCCCTCAAACGTAGCCGCGGAGACCTCCAGCCACCCCCGACGCCTCTGAAAGTTGGTTCGTCCCAATTCTGTCAAACTCCTTCAGCCTTTCAACCGACAACCCCCATCCCAACTGCCTTGGAGGCACCCGGACCTTACGTCTCTGAGGAGGTGGTTTGGGGAAATGCTAAGGAGTAGAGTCTCCTTATTTTTGTTCCGCACCCTCACTTCCGCCGACTCTGTACGGAAGTCTGTGCTCACGCTGCCGCCTGTTTCTTCCGTAGAAATCATGGAATTTTGACTCGGCGTCTTCTGCAGAAGTTGTAGACGAGGTAGCTGAACGTGAGTCGGAAAGAAGGCAGACGAAATAAAGAGTCTTCGGGAACTGCGTGGAAGCGGAACCTTAGGAAGCTGTTTAGAAATGCTGTAGGAAGGAAGGAAAAATGCATCCGATTGCACGTGTGAAATAGACTTTAGGGAAGACGCTACCCCGGCTGGGAGACGGAGTGGTGAGGGGTGTGTTAGGGCGTCAGGAGTGGTGGGGTGTTGGGCCTTGTCTCCGCCTTCCTTTTCCCAGTCTTCTTTGAGGAGGAAGGCGGTGGGTAGAGGGGGGCCGAGGCTCTGGGAAGAGGTGCACCGCAGCTCTCTGTCAGACTCCTAACTTTGAGCTTCTGACAGGACTCTGTCAGCTTCCGAGGAGCTAAACGAGATGGAGGGAGCGCTGGAAAACTTTCCCAACAATTCTGGTAGTATAATGCTAATTCCAGCTTCTGAAATTCGACGTCACCTCTAATGTTTTCTTCCTGGGATCGAGAAAGGAACGTAACCTTTCCTACCCCTCTGAAAAATGAAAATAAGCGCAAACTACTTTGTAAAATGCGGGCAGAGAGCGGAGGGTGGGGTGGATTTTAGCTGGTTTGTCAGTTGCCCATTTCTTCCCTGAACAGCACTTTGTGTACACTTTTATTCCGTAATAGTCTACTTGCAGAGTTTGTTTAGTTCTTGTATGACTATTGAGCTCCAGGGTGGAGACATGTTTTTGTCGTTTAGGTTACTATATTTGTAAGCGCATCTGTTAAAGTGGAAAAAAAATCAATCTGTAAACGAATCAAGGAAAAATCTAGTAATGTGACCAGGAAAATGATAAAGAGTAAGATATAATAGTTGTGGTTGTTTACAGAGAAAACGTGTGTATGTGTGTATATTGCAAGTGAGTATAGCTCCAAAGTGCATTCATGGAAAATATGCATGTAGGGCTGAGCAAAATTTCCAGTGATAAAATTTGGAAGCAGCCAGTTATGGTGGCTTACCTTTAATCCCAGTACTTGCGAAGCAGAGGCAGGCAGATCTCCATAGATGGAGGCCAGCCTGGTCTACGTCGTGAGTTCCAGGCCAGCCGAGGCTATAGGAAGACCCTATCTCAACAAAACAAACAATTTAAAATAAAATAAAAAAAATGGGAGCAACATAGGTCCAGAAGACCATTTGGCACAGAAGTTTCAGGGGAAAGAATTGTGTTGTATTTGTGAACTGTGAGAATGCATTTTAATACAGAAAATTCTTTTCCCCCATACATGCCCAGACTTCATGAAAGCCAACAGAGAAACAAAGCGCCTTTTTGTAGGTGGCCTTAGCCAGGCCATTTCAAAGACAGACCTACAAGACCAGTTCACCAGATTTGGAGAAGTTTCTGATGTGGAGATCATCACCCGGAAAGATGAGCAAGGTAAATTCATAACCTTTCACTGAGTAATTAAGGGCAGTCGTAGCTCAGGGCAGATATTACAAAAGAAAGCAACTTGAGAGCTCAATGTTAGCTCCAACATTGAAAATAATATATAATGCCCTAGATGTATTACGTATGATATGGAACTTGACCAAACTTCATTTCTGAAATCAGAAAAATTATAAAATATTTGATTTTCAAGAAATATTTACTTTTCAGTGCCAGGAGTCAACATTCTAACATTATCCTGTTAAACAGACTAACATACAATCAAGTTGTGTTTAACAAAGTACTTGAGATTTATTACTTGTTTTAGTTTGGAATGTTTTGGTCATGTTTAGAAAAATGCAGTCTGATGAAAAATAATTTTAAAAGAATGCATTTCTTTGAACTCTTTTAAACTTAGAAAGCTAATGAGATTTACGAATATTGTTCTCTTGATAGAAATTTAAACAGACTTATTTTTCTTTTTTTTTAGGAAACTCACAGAAAATCTTTGCATATGTTAACATCAAAATAGCAGAAACAGACCTGAAAAAATGTAAGATCATTCTATTTGTCAATTAGTGTCACTGTGTAACTTTAAATGACTTTGGTTCTATATTTAAGTCTCACTAATCACTTATAAGTCATATAGATGGGCAACCATGATCAAGAGAATTCTGGTACCCCACACCTCAGATTTCAGTTCATTTTGTTTGTCAGAAGACCTATACTATAACATGCTAGTAGGTTTGCTCAGTATTTTAAAATAATTTGAACAAAGGGCCCAGACTTCATAGAAACTGTTTATCACACATATTCCACAGAATATTATACAGTTCTCAAAAATCTATTCTTAGGGGGGCTGGAGAGATGGCTTAGCTGTTAGGAATACTGGCTGCTCTTGCAGAGGATCTGGGTTCAGTTCCCAGTACCCACACAGTGGCTAACAATGGTTGATAACTCCAATTCCAGGGAATCCAACACCATCTTCTGGCCTCTGTGGGCATTGCATGCACTTAAATAACATGCAGGCAAAACAGTAATACACATAACATAAAAATGAACTTGAAAACTATAAAGTCTGTTCTTTTCTAGGTCAGTTAATCCTTTGTCATTAAGAGCAGCTGTTATGAAAGAACACTAGAATATGACCTTGTAAGACCATGTCTTTGAAACTGTGATATCTCTTGTTATAAGATTAGTAGAGTTAAGGGTAGATGATGCCATTCAGTGAATAAAAAGCAGAAGATACTCTATCATTCTGCTGCTACATTAATGTATTCTAGGTACTTGGAAGTCAAAAAAGAAAAAGATACTGAAAAAGCAAGTAAAAGGAACATCCTCTTAGAAGATAGTCTTTTATAATTCCATTTGCAAAAAGAAAGTTCAGTGAGTATATTGTGTGAGATAGTTTATTTAGACTTCTAAGTCCCATTGCTTATTTGGTAAACAAAAAACTACTGTGCTTACCTCAATGTTAATATAAGGGTTAAATTAAATAATACATTTATTCTTAGTAAAGTATCTGGCACATGGTAAAATCTGTTAGTGGTTATATTAAAGACTCTGACAACAGATATTTACAAAAATCAACTACTACGGCACCACAATTCAAACACCATTCAATCACTAGCTAATTTTTTTGCATGCTTTGCAGTGGTAATTGGTATGAGGTTAATGATAAAAGTGCTACAGGATTCTAAACTGTCCTTAACTCACCCTGAAAAGATTCAATTGCTTATTTGCCATATGAAAAATAACAAAATATTAAATACCATTTATTCACCAGAAGTTCATGTCTATAAACAGCATGCTCATACATTTTGCTTTACAGTTTATTTATTTTTATTTATTTATTTAAATTTTTTTTTTTTTGTCTTTTTGAGACAGGGTCTCCCTGTAGCCCCAGCTGTCCTGCTGTCCTGGAACTCACTATGTAGACCAGGCTGGCCTCAAACTCACAAAGATCCACCTGCCTCTGCCTCCCAAGTGCTGGGATTAAAGACGTTTGCCACCACGCCTGGCCTTATTTTATTTTTCTCATTTTCGTCTTTTAGTAATTGTGAGGTAGGGGCCATAAGAAACCTAACTGGGGCAGGAGAGATGACTCAGCTATTAAGAGTGCTTGCTGTTCTTGAAGAGGATCCAAGTTCGGTTCCTAGTACCCACATGTGGCAGCTCACAACAGCCTGTAACTCCAGTTCCAGGGGATCTAACACTCTCTTCTAGCTTCTGCAGGTACACACACACACATAATTGAACTAATGTGCACATAAATAAAAATCTTAAAAAAAAAAAAAAAAGGGAGAAAAAGCAGCAGCCTGCTAACTGGTCAAAATAAAACAGGAACCTAGGTCCTCTTCAGGTCACTTTTTCTTCTACAATGTAGGTGTCTCTTTTGTGACAAATAAGGCTACATTTCTTGGTATTATGTAATTAGGTAAAAAAAATGTACTGAAATACAATTTTGCATTGTAATGAACTTTGGTAATTCTTTATCTCATAGGCATGTCTGTTTTAAATAAAACAAAATGGAAAGGTGGAACACTACAAATTCAGCTAGCAAAAGAAAGCTTTTTGCATAGGTAAGATTTGTTGCACATGGATTTAAAATCTGTTTCTTTTCCTTTGTTTGCTTGTGTGTGTGTGTGTGTGTGTGTGTGTGTGTGTGTGTGAGAGAGAAAAAAAAAAGAGAGAGAGAGAGTTTGTTTTTTGAGATGGGGTTGGGTATCATTATGTAGCCCTGGCTGACCTGGAACTCTCTATGTAGACCAGACTGACCTCAAACTCATAGAGATCCTCCTGTCTCTGCCTCCTTGGTGCTGGAATGAAAAGCTTCTGCCACCACATCTGGTTAAACCCCACTTCTTATAGAATAAGTACTTTTATACATTCACCTAATTAATATGAAATTATCAAGTAATATATTACTAGCTGTGGCAATTAGTTTGTCAACCTAGAATCACCTGGGAAGAGAATCTCAGTAAGCGATTAGATCTGGTTAGCTTGTAGGGATGTCTGTGGTGGATTGTCTTAATTGCCTTAATTAATGTGGGAAGTCCCAACATGGAAATGGGAGGTACCATTCCCTGGTTTGGGGCCCTGGTCTATATAAGAGTAGAGAAAGTTAGCTGAGCACTAAGCATACATGCATTCTTTCTGTGCTCTTGACTGTGGGTGTAATTAGTTGCTTCATGTTCCTGCCTTGATTGCCCTGCAGTGATGGGCTGTAACCTGGAATGTGAACTAAAATAACCCCTTTCTCCCTGAAGTTGCCTTTTGTCAGGGTGCTTTATCACAGCAATGGAAATGAAACTAGGACACTAGCAAATTCATACACTGCAAGTAGAGCTGAACTCTCTCAACTCTTCCTTCACTCCAGGCCCCACGAAAAATAATTTAATGTTCTTACGTGTGTGCGTGTGTGTGTGTGTATTATTATTATTACATGTGTGTGTATTTCTTTTTTTTCTTATTTTTTAAAAAAATTACGTATATGAGTGTATTGCCTGCATGTGTATAAGTACACTTGTGTTGTGCAATGCCTGTGGAGGTCAAAAGAGGGCACTGAATTCCCTGAAACTGGAGTTACGGACAGTTTTTAGCTACTATGTGGGTGTTGGAAACTGAACCCTACTCCACACACCCCCTTTTTTTCTTTTTTGAACATGCTCCTCTGTGGTAATGTGGCCTTCTTCCCCTTCTTTTGTAACAACTATTTGTATGATTTCAGAAAATGTCTGTACCACAGTGCAGTTGGTCTCTTCCCACTGATGGACATTTAGACTATTTCCCTCTCTGCTGTCTATAGATGATTCATGAGGATGTCTCTTGTATATGTACAAGTATTTCTCCAGAGTTTATGTCAAAAAGTGGAGTTTGGGGCCTGGAGAGATGACTTAGCAGTCAAGAGCACTGGCTTCTCTTACAGAGAACACAAGGTCTATTTCCAGCACTCACATGTTAGCTAATAACTGTCTTTAACTCCAGTTCCAGAGGATCCAATGCTCTCTTCTGACCTCTAGGCATTACACGACATGGGTGTACTTACATGCAGGCAAAACACTCATGCACATGAAATAAAAAAGAAATAAAAATTTTAAAATGGAGTTTTCTGAATCCTATGTACATTTAAATTCTACTAAAGATATTGAATTACATATGTTGATTTTAACTTAATGATATTGTCATAGAAAGATAAAGAGCTATGAGAGACATAAGGGTAATTATGCATGTGATTTCAGAGCAAGATTGTGTAGCAACCATTAAGAGCTTTCACAGCCTAAAGTTAATTTTTCAAGGGGAAAAGATTAAATTCATTTGGGAATTTTCAAAATAGGAAACATTTGAGAAGTATGTGGATGAAAGGGCTTAGATATGTAGCTCTTGGCAGAATGCCTAGCATGCATGAGATCCTGGGTTTGACACCAACACAACAAGAAAAAAATAATGTATCCATGGAGATTATGATAATGTCTTTTCTGTCTGCCATGAAGGAGAGCTAAAACACCTTCTGTGGCAGAGCATAAGAGTGGTAGGGTGCATTATCTAGAGTGCATTTTTTTTATATTTTATTTTATGTGTATAAGTTTTGCCTGCATGTATTTAAGTGCACCACATGCATGCAATGCCCATGGAGGCCAGAAGAGAGCATCAGATTCTATCGGAACTGGAGTTACTAATAGTTACTAGCTGTCAGGCAGGTACTAGAAACCAAACTCGGGTCCTCTGCAAGAGTAGCCAGTGCTCTTAACTGTTGAGCCATCTCTCCAGCCCCTAAATTACATTTTAAATATTTTGTATTTCTGTGCAGAATGAAGCTGAAGTACACAGAAGTATTAACAAAATGGAATACTTTGTTTCTTTGCATTTCAGTGTTTTCCAGTTATTCTATAATGAAAGTGTCTTGTGTGTTCAGAAAATAGTATAAGCCATTATGCAGTTAACAGAGTGTTTTATTTTGCTTTTTTTTTTAATACTATGAAGATGCTTATGGTACTCACTTTGGGTTATCTAAAGGGAAATATACATTTTCCCGTGATTAACTATTTTTGTTTTTATTTGCCCTTCAATTCAGATTGGCCCAAGAGAGAGAAGAAGCAAAAGCAAAGAAAGCAATGCCAACAACTGGCAGTACCACCTTATTGGAAAAGGTGGGAGGAGTAGATTTCCATATGAAAGCTGTGCCTGGAACAGAAGTACCAGGACATAAAGTGAGTCTCCTTTAATAGCCTGAGCCATGCTATGACACCTGAGACCACATGTTTGGAGGTGTCACATCCAAATCTAGTTCCCCTTGCTTTGGAACAGTTAACATACAGATTATTTTCAACATGCATTTAGAAGTCTTAGGTAAACAAGTTCCCTGCCATTTTATAGATGGAGAAATCAAAACCCAGGTAGAGACTATCTTCCAAAGGACATAGGTGGTAAGATGTACAGGCAGGTCTTAAGATTCTTTTTTGTTTTTTGTTTGTTTGTTTCTACTTGCTTAGGAACTATTTGATTTTTTTTTTTTTTTTTTTTTTTTTTTTTTTTTTTTTTTTAAAAAAAAAAAAAAAAAAAAAAAAAGAGGACGATAAATCTTTCACTGTGATATATCAAAATAA
>NW_008330832.1:1609231-1616055 GCF_000622305.1 Nannospalax galili
TCTTTGTAAGCGTCCCTCACCCCATGTAAAGTGCCACCATCAACACGGAGCACTCAAGGTCTTTATTTTTGCCCCCTCCCCATATTGTGTGGTCAGCAAGAAGCCTGCATATTCAGGCGTCTTTGGGTGACATTTCTCTCACTCAGAAGCTTGGGGATATACCTGAAGGTAGCTTTCTTCAATTGCCCACTTTGTGTGTGTGTGTGTGTGTGTGTGTGTGTGTGTGTGTGTGTGTGTGTGTATCAAATGCCATCCATGATATATTTGGAATTTTCTCTTTTGTTTTCTCTCATACTTTTTCTCATTGATACCTTTCATTTCATTGTCAAAAAATTAAACTCAACAGTAATAATAGCCCACTGTAAGTTTTACTTTTTTATTTATTTATTTATTTTTGGTCTTCTTGAGACAGGGTCTCCCTGTAGCCCCAGCTGAACTGGAACTCACTATGTAGACCAGGCTGGCCTCAAACATACAGAGATCTGCCTGCCTCTGCCTCCCGAGTGCTTGGATTAAAGGCATGTACCACCACATCCAGCTAAGTTCAACTTTTTAAAAATTACATGTATGTATTAATATTTTGTTTACATTTGTGACAATATATGTGTAATATATACTGTGCAATATATGTGTAAATGCTTTTTTGCCTTCTAGAATTGGGTTGTAAGTAAATTTGGAAGAATCTTACCTATTCTTCACCTTAAGAGTCAACATAAACATAAAATATCCTTTAGTCTTTCACAGTAATTATTATTCTCATAGCAATGGATACTTGAAAAATGCCTTTTGAATCTCACTGCCTCTATCAGTAATTTTTTAGCTGTTTGAACATGTTACCGCTTTTCCTGCAAGGTAAGACCTATTTACATGTGTAAAGCAATTCAGGGAATAATGACTGACATGAAGTTTTATGCAGTTACGTAATATGAATGTTAAGTGCCAAGGAAGCACCTTTCATTTGTAATTTATATGGCTTACTACATATGCATCCACGAGCAATTGCTAATGGAGCAATACAGGACAAAGAACAAGAATCTGTTGTTAAAGAAGACTTTGGAGGAATTGAGGTAGCTTTTGAATTGATAGAAAAATTATAGGACAAATTAGTTCTAAAGGAAAAAATGAATAAAAATATGCTGAAAAGCAAGAAGATAATGTGTAGGGAAATAGTATGGAGCTCAAGGTGAACAAATCCTGATGCCTATTCCATGAGGTCTGGTTATCTGAGACCTTGAGAAGCTAGTGTCATGGGCTTCTGTGCAGTTTGCTGTAGTACTTATGATCTAAGTAATTTCTGCCAACTAATAGTGATGGTGCTTGATTTTAACTCTGGATATGTCAATAGAAAGTTCAGTTTCATAGATCTTGGAAGCTTACCTAGTAGAGTCCTCATGTTGTCTGATGGGAAATTGAAGGTGAGATTAAATAAATGGCTTGTTCAAGACTAAACAGTTTTCCTGTTTACCAAATTGGTAGGTTTCCCTAACACCCAGTGTTTGTGCTTTTGTTCCTTGACTCTGAGTAACATTATGAAATATGATCCATCAAAATACTGCCACAACCTAAAGAAGATAGAGGAGAATTTCACAGATATCGTTCCCATAACTAGCCTCACTTGGGAATTGGAAGGCAGCAATGACCCTATGAGTAAGAAACGTCAAGGAGAGTTCTCTGACTTTCATGGCCCTCCCAAGAAGATCATAAAAGTACAGAAGGATGAGGGTTCCATGGAATCCAAAGTTTCTGATAAGAATTCAAAGACTAATCAAATGCTAGAGAATAACATATCAACACAGCATGGTTCCATTACTCCTTTTAAACCACTCCTTGCGTCCAATTCTGATACAAGACCTCTTCATACTTCTGATTTTGACATTATTTGGAAGAGAAGTAGCATGTCTAATCATGATGACCTTGACTCTGAAGGCGAATTAAAAATGATGATTGCAGAAGAGGAAAACTTACAAAAAACTAGATGTTCCTCAGTAAATGAATCTGAAAGTGATCCCTTTGAAGTTGTGAGGGATGATTTCAAATCAGATATTCACAGACTACATTCACCAGCCAGTTTAGGAATCAGTAATGTCTCCTGTCATGTTAGCAATGGTAACATAGGAAATGACTGTAAATATGATTCAAGTGATACAGATGAAATTATTGCAATGAAAAAAAGCATTGATAAGACCAAAAAAAGTACAGAATGTTCACAAACAGAAAAACCTATAAACAACAAACGTTCTTTCAGAAAGAAAGATTTTTCAACTGATTGTATTAAATTACAAAAAGCTAAAAACAGTGAAGAATTGACCCTAAGTCATGGAGTAAAGTCTCTCAATCATAAATCTCCATCTGACTCCAGCAGTAGTGACAGTGAAAAGTCCGAAGGTGAAGAAGAGTATAAAGCCTTGATGAAAAACTGTCCCCGTTTGAGCCTCACTTTGGCTGATTTGGAGAAGTTGGCTAGCAATCACCAGGAGATTCCAGGAAAAGATGAGAGTGATGGCCTTCAGACTCCTAAACACTACAAGTCCGACAGAGTCTCCAAGAGTCCCAAGACTCCCCATGGCCTCCACAGTAGCCGACAGTGCATCCATCCTGAAGAGATTGTGGCCTCCCTTTTAGAGGAAGAGAACACTTACAGTAAGCAGAAACCAGAGGGAAACAACTTAAAACCAAAATTCCAGGAGTTCAAGGGAATAGGCTGTCTCTATGCAAGGGAATCGGTGGACAAAACCGTGAAAGAAAATGATATCTTTAATAATATTACTGAACATCAGAGTTCCTTGAAACCTGAAGATCCCGATAGCATTTCTTTAGAAAACAGATCCAAGTGTGCTAATGGCCTATCAAACAAATCAACTTTATTGCAACCTGCAAAGAAAGTGAACAGCCAAGGCCACATTCAGCCTCAAAAAATAAAGTTTACTTTTGAGAGCCAGAACCATATGATAATGTCCTCTACCAGTTCTGAAAAGGGAAGTAAAAATCCTATCTCGTGTCTATTGCCATTAAAAGGTAAAAAGTCTTTAAGTCTTAGTGTAAAGAGCCATAAAATAGACTTTGACAAAGATGCTTGCCATAGTCTTGAAAATAGAGGCACTTCAAAAAAAGAGAGGTCTGATTCAAGCAGCCTTACATCTCTTGAGATACCACCAGAGGTCTCTTCCAGGAAAGCACCTCAGAAAAGCACAACTAGTATCTTACTTTCTTTGAGTGATGTGTCAGACATGAATGCTAAGGATAAGCATGCCAAAGACAATCAGAAGCGATTGGCAGCCTTGGCAGCAAGGCAGAAAGCCAGAGAGGTACAGAAGAAGCTGGTGCATAATGCACTGGCAAATTTGGTGAGTGTTTTCATTCTATGGCTTTAACAAGAGTACTCTGAAAGTCCACAGATTTTTTCTTCCCACAAAGGTAAGTGTATCCCCATAGAGCTCACTGTCTTTGTATTCAGTTGATAATTTTTGTCCTTCAGGTTACCAGCTTTTATCACTTAGATTATCTAAAGGAAGTAAAATTAAACAAAATGTACTGAAAACATTTTAAATTTATCTAAAATTCATTACCTCATTAAGTAACTATACATAATTTAGTGATTACAATGAGGGTTATGCCTTGCTGGCAGTTCCTGTAATGAGCCTTTGTTCATTCCTCCAACAGTCAGGTCCACTTTTAATTGCTATATTGACAGAATAAAGGTGATAGTCCTCATGCTTATGTAGCTATTGATGCATAGTGTAGTAGGCAGGCAGTCATGGAACACCAAGCTGGTCAAGTGTCCTCAGCCAAACTGAGTAATGTGAAAAGATAAGTAGTTATTAGACAGACATGGAAGGGCAGCAAAGGAGAGGAAAGATAGACCTACAAAGGGAAGCTCTTTGTCTGAAAGCATTTTTTTTTCAGTGAAACTGATACTTACCAGGTGTATCAAGATCTGAAATGAGGTTGCAGTGATTAGTATGAGTGGGTCATGCATAGAGTGCAGAGGTGGACTTTTTCCCTAAAGTTCTGAAAAAGTGAGGGCTTTGATCAAGACATTGAAGATTAATTATGTACATTTTGGGATGGGAATTGGCTCATTACAACTCACAGGGCATCTAGTCCAAATGGTTTTTAATACATGACAGAGACCCTATGTGACTTGCAGGCATGTAAAATGTTAACTCTGACCCTTTACAGATAAATTCTGTTAACCTGTATTTTAGAGATTGTTTAAGCCATGACAAACAACAAGTACAATGGGTCAGATCTGGAAGCAGGGAATGCCTTTCAGAGGTCGAGAGCCACAACCAAGGCGATGATAATTCTTAAAGATACCAAGATCATATTAATCTAACTTGGTGGTCACTGGATATAGAGGGTAGTCCTGAGTTTCTGTCTTGGAAAACTAGCAGGTGATAATGGCACTCATTGGATAAGAAGGATACATGGCAAAGGAAGATGATGGGTGAGGACATGTTCAGTTTAAGGCCGGGTTCTCATAAAATGTAATGCTTCTGATGCTTTACTAGGATGGTCGTCCAGAGGATAAAACAACACACATCATCTTTGCTTCTGATAGTGAAAATGAAATGGAAAAGACATCAATACAAGAGCAAAGCTTTCCAAGAGAGGAACTGGTAGAAGTAAGATCTTCCAGACATTTCCTGTGGATATTAGTGTACTTTGTTAGTCCCCTCTCCTCCTCTTTTTTTTTTCTTTCTTTTTTGAGATATGGATGCTGTGTAGCCCAGGCTGCCTTTGAACTTTCAATCCTTCTGCATTAGTCTGGCATTACAGGTGTATACTAGCACATCAGCTGTAAAATCTACATCTGTACAAAAGTTCCAGACAACTGCCAGTTCTGCACAGTATCTTTGGAACTGCAGTGATACTCAGGGCTGCCCAGGCTACCACACCTTGAGATTCAGGAGTCTTGGAGATTTTCTTCTCCATGAACCTATGTTCTCCACCTCATCTGAAAAGTCACATCAATATATTCATGAAAAACTATAGGGAGTGTTCTTACATGTATTAGTTGTTCCTCAAATCTGAGTGGCAACAGGGAACTTGTGAGTTAATGATCTAGGAGGCAAGTCAGCAATCCCTGAGTCAGCAATTTTTACTTGACCGCCCCCCTATCTATTTGTTCCTATAGATGGATCTGGGTTATTGGTTTTTAAATGTAGGGGGAAGATTACATTATAAAAGAAATGCTAATAGCCTCTGCTAATATTTCTGTTTTCATCTATACAGCAAGAGTCCATGGGTAAAGCATCTGGGAAGCTCTTTGGCAGCAGTGATGAAGAAGATTCTGATTCCAAGGATGACAGCAACAGGTTCAACATTAAACCTCAGTTTGAGGGCAGAGCTGGACTAAAGGTTAGTGAAGACTGAAAATAAAAAAAACTTGTAGCATTTCTAATTTTTGAAGGAAGTCCTCAAATCTGGATAAAGGTGAGGAGGCCTTGATCCAGATTCTAGTATGGGGTATTCATTTTGGGAGTGAATCCTCTCTGACCTATGGTTCATAGGCAGGCACGTGCAGTTATGCATAGTAATATAAATTTCAGGGCATGGGGAGGTACACTTGGAGACTTTTCCAGAGTGTGGTTATCAATTATGTCCATTTTTTTTAATGCAGCTCATGGATTTACAGTTGCATTTTGGAAGTGATGAGAGATTCCGCATGGATTCTAGATTTCTAGAGAGTGACAGTGAAGAGGAACAGGAAGGTAACTGCTTCATTGTCCAAACAATCCTGAAGTCAGAGCTGGGAATGTGAGAAGTCATCTATGTTCCTCTTTGACTGAACACAGGAAGAAACTGTATCCAAAGACAAATTAAGGAGTTGTAATCAAGCATTTAGATAATAGTTCTTGTTTCTTTATATGTAGTTTTTTCTTAAAATATGATTCCTTGAATCTGCCAAATAGGACAGATATAGGTAGCTTCCACAAAGGGTGCATTTTTTTCCCTATCTCATCCCTGGCATGAAAGAGAAAGATGAGATTCCTACCTGTCAATCTGTTTCAATGGTACATTCAGTGGGCTCTCATTTAAGCCACACAGATGATTAACTTGACTATCTAATAGGCAGTTTATCTTACTCTGGTCTATGCTAGATGGTTATATTTTGTTTGGTTGGTGGGTTTTGGGGTGCTGGTTGGGGTTTTTGTTATTTTTTGTTCTCTTGAAACAGGTTGTGACTATATAATAACCCAGGCTGGCAACAAACTTGTGACGTTTCTGCCTCAGCCTCCTGAGTGTTGGTGAATTATAAGAGTGCACCACCCAGCTAGATGCTTGTGGGTTTTTCGTTTTTGTTTTTTTACATTCATTTATTTATTTAGTGTGTATATGTGTATTGGCATGCTCATACCATGTTGTGCATGTGAGAAAGTCAGAGGGACAGCTTGCTAGTGTCAGCTCTCTGCTTCCACTGTGTATGTTCTGGAGGTCAAACTCAATTGTTAGGCTTGGCAGCAAGCACCTTTACCTGATAAGCCATCTGCCAGCCCAGTGCTTCTTTTTTTTTTTTTTTTTAATTAAAAAAAATTTATTTTTATTTCACAACATACTTAGAAGAAGCATATCATTACAACACAATTGACATATTCAATAACGTTTTCCTGAAGTAGGATGCATCTCTTTCAAATTTGGCTGTAAATTTTTAGGCTTACAGTTGAATTATTACAGTTATACAATATTGTACTCAGTATAAACCCTATAAGACATAAATTAAATGATGTTTTAACCTTTAAAAAGATCTCCATTTCATTATTAAAAATTAAAATTTATACTGAGTGCAATATTGTATAACTGTAAAAACCCTATAAGACATA
>NW_008330832.1:1616096-1633067 GCF_000622305.1 Nannospalax galili
ATGTGTAGGAGTGTATTGCTTTTTTTAAAAAGCTTCTATTGAATTCATTCTTTTAAAAAAGTTTTTATTTGTTTTTATGTGTATGTGTTTTTCCTGATACCCATGTCTTGCAGTATCCATGGAGGCCAGAAGAGGGCATCAGATCCCCTAGAACTGGAGTTAGAGACTGTTGCTAGCTGCCATGTAGGTGCTGGGAACTGAATCCAGGTCTTCTGCAAGAGTAGCAAGTGCTATTAACCACTGAGCCATCTCTCTAGCCCTTGAATTCATTCTTAATTGAGTAGTGATATATCTGAGTAGTGATGCCATCAGAAGCATCCTAGGTCTACTTCCTGTGGGATTTTTCACAGCAGAGATTCCATACTTCTCTATAAGATCTACCCCTTACTTAGCCACCTTTAATGAGTACCCCCACTTCCTTTTCCAGTCTAAGACCCTCTAGTTTTGTTTTTTTCTCCTTCTTGAGTTAATGTAATGTACATATCTTTTGTTTTGTTTAAAATATTTCTTTGTCCAATTGAACACTATTTTTTTTTTAAAAACTCTTAGAAAATTTGGGAACTTTTCTGTAGAGAAAATCTTAAATCACATTTTATTTTAGTTTTCATTAGTTGGTACTTTCTTGCACTAATCTGAAAGTCTGGAAGGTATAGACTTTTTTGTATTATTGTTACCTAAACTAGCTGTTAAACTGTATTCTTTGGTATTTGTTTCTATTAGTTAAGACTAGTAGCTTATGTAAAGTGTAAAGCACACTTTTATATTTCTGCAGTATTTATTACAGAGTCAAAGATTGAAGCAACTGTCCTATAATATGCCAAATTAATAATAAAATAGCATTTCGATGTCATTTTTAGAACTTAATCTAGGTAGCATTTTTAGATTGTTAAGAAATATTAGAACTGTAATCACTTTACTTTTATAATTAGTATCATGATGTGTTGTTTTTCAGTCTTGCCACTGAAACCTTTAAATCTAGATTTCATTTTCTCAGTTACAAATAGAAACTAGATATTTTGTTTGCTGGTCATGTGATTTCTATGTTTGTTATGACATGAAGTTTTAGAAATAGATTAGCAAATATGAGGTTTAACTTGTCTTCTAATTTGATGTACTTTGAACATATATAAATGCTTATTATGCTTGAGGATCGAGCTTTCTCAACCTGTATGTGTCATGACATTATGACTTACTCTTTTTCCTCAAGAAGTAAATGAAAATAAAACTACTGAGGAAGAAGAGCTTGCTGCAGAAAGAAAGAAAACCCTGAATGTTGTGCAAAGTGTTTTGAATATCAACTTGAACAACCCTACAAGCAAAGGAACAGTAGCTGCTAAGAAATTTAAGTATGGTTTACCTTCTAACACGTTCATGATGTTTTCCTGTGCCATAAATGCCTATTGACCTCAGTTTAAAACTAATTTTTTCTTTTGCTTTGCTTTGATATGTTCTTGTGATAGTAATGGTCTATTTAAGGGCCTTTCATTTGCCACTCATTTGTTCTACCCCTGAGCTATACCTCTAGTCCAGCTGCATCATTTTTAAATTTCTGGGAAGAACAGTTGCCAGCTTGCACCAGACTTTAAAATATTTATATCCTGCTGGACATGGTGGCGCACATCTTTAATCCCAGTACTTGGGAAGCAGAGGCAGGCAGATCTCTGATTGAGGCCAACCTGGTCTACAAGTGAGTTAGCTGGAGCTCCAGGGAGATCCTGTCTCAAAAAACAAAACAAACAATACAAAATAAATACATGTGTATATATGTGTGTATGTATGTATATGTATATATGTATATTTGCATGCAGAAATGTCATGGCATTGCTTCCATTAACCAATTGAAGTGACTTTAAATACTAAGTATAAAATTATTAAGTTCTATAAGTACAACTATTATGGAAATGTTCAAATGTATAAAGAGATTAGTATAATGAAACCGCTGCACACCTATTAATTCTTTGAAAATTCCATACAACATATTTTTAGCATATTCACCTCCCCTCCCCTATTTGAGGCTAGATTTTACTATGCCACCCAGGGCTGACCTCAAACTTGTGCAGGCCTCTTGCCTTCGCCATAAGTGCTGCTATTACAAGTATGCGTCCACTATATCCAGCTTTAAGATAATATTTCTTTTGAAAAAGATCTCCCTGTAGCCCAGCTGGCCTAGAACTCACTATGTAGACCAGGCTGGCCTCAAACACACAGAAATCTGTCTGCCTCTGCCTCTTGAGTGAGTTTTTTTTTTAACATATATTTGTACATGTGTGTGTGCATGCATGCATCATGTGTGCATGTTAGAGGATCACTTTGTAGAGTTGATTCTCTTCTTCTACCATGTGGGTACTGGTGATCAAACTCAGGTCATTAGGCTTGGGAGCAGGTACTTTTACCCTCTGAGCATAAGATAATTTTTAAGGTTTAAAAATATCCAGGTGGGGCTGGAGAAATGGCTCAGCAGTTAAGAGCACTGGCTGCTCTTGCAGAGGACTTGGGTTCGAATCCCAGCAGCCACATGGCAACTAACAGCTGTTCGTAACTCCAGTTCCAAGGGATCCAACACCTTCTGACCTTCTTGGGTGTTGTATGACATGGGTACACTTAACATACATGCAGGCAATACACTCATACACATAAAATAATAATTAAAAAAAAGTAGATCCAGGGAAATGCAAAACTAGATCATTTAAAATATTCTAGGGGGCTGGAGAGATGGCTCAGCAGTTAAGAACACTTGCTGTTCTTGCAGAAGACCTGGGTTTGAATCCCAGCATCCACATAGAAGCTAACAACTGTCAAGTAACTCTTGTTCCAGGGGATCTGATGGCCTCTTCTGTCTTCTGTGGGCATTGCACAACACGGACGCACTTCCATACATGCAGGCAATACACACATGCGCATAAAATAAAAATAATAAATGAAAATTTAAAAAAAAAATTATTCTAAATAGGTCCTAATTCTTTCCGTTTACCTCTCTGGTTCCTTTTCATTATCCTGATTCTTTTCTATGTTATAACTTTTAACTTCATATTACCCCTGTCTTAATCTCCTTTCCAGCTGCTGAGACAAAATACTCTAACAAAAGCTTCTTAAGGCAGAAAGCGTTTTTCAACTTGCAGTTTGAGGTTATAGTCCATCATAGCCAGGAAGTTTGAGGGAGCTGGTCACATCACATCTATAATCAGGAATGGAGAGCAATGAATCCATGCATGCTTGTGTTCAGCTAGCTCCCTCTGCTCCATGCAGTTCAGAATTCCTCATCTAGAGAGTCTACAGTGGGCGAGTCTTCCCACCTCAAATAATGTAATCAGATAATCCCTTATAAGCATACCCACTGGTGAACCTGATCTAGACAGTGTCTCATTGAAACTTTTCCACAGTGATTCTAAATTATATCAAGTCAACAACCAAAACTAACCATCACAGCCCCCAAACTGGACTCTTCCCTTAATGTCAAATTGTGATTTGCCATTAATTGCTTGCATTAATGTTCCAATTTATCTCTTGCAACCTTCATTCATGTTATACAGGGACATCATACATTATGATCCAACAAGAGATGACCATGCTACTTACGAAAGAAAACAAGATGATAAAGCTAAAGAAAGGTAAATGGGATCTGTTTTATCTTCAACTTCTGCTGAAACTGCTGAAATCCAATGCCTTTAGTAAACTCCATAGAGACCCTATTGTTTGAACAACCAAAGTTCCTTAGCTTTGTCTAGGGTTTTTGTTTTTGTTTTAAATAATTGATTGAGAATTTCATACATGCATATAAGGTGTTTTGATCAAATCCATGCCCACTCCCTCCCCTCCAACTCCTCCCATATCTTCCCATCACGCTTTTTCTGATAACTTCATGTACTCTTTCTTCTTCTTTATTTTATTTTTAATGGGGCTTTTGGCTAATCTAACATTCCCCCTTCTGAAGAGGTAACCCTAAAATCTTTTAAGGATTAGATAAAAGCTCCCAAATATTTTTGACATTTTTGGCCTTTGGAATGGAGTAGGTTGCTAAGAGGCCCAAGGACATTGTGAGTTTTAGCCCAGAAACTGGCTGCTTTTCTTTGGGGTATTTTTACCCTAACTGCCTCGTGAATTCCTACCTCCTATTCTTATCACACCATCCTCTGAAGAGTTTACCCAAATTGCCAATAGGGAATCAGCATGCAGACCGCTCTGGCTTCTTCCAAGCTGAACAGGGATGCAGGGTGAGGCAATTGGAGTACCCCTTCAGTGGGTTTATATAAAAGACTCCCAAATTGCATAACTTTTACCTCAAGGAGGAAAAGAAAGTCTTTGAATCCTGAATAGGAGATGTGAAGAAGTAAAGGCAAGAATAATTAGCATTACAAGTTCTAAACAGAACTAGAAAAAAGTCAGAACAGGGCAGTTTTCAAATGTTCATATGAGAGTCCATTGGCGTTTCTTGACAAGGGCTTCTGAAAGCATCCCTCTGTCTAGGATTTTAAAAAAGGATTTTGTTAGGCTGGGCGTGGTAGCGCACGCCTTTAATCCCAGCACTCGGGAGGCAGAGGCAGGCGGATCTCTGAGTTCGAGGCCAGCCTGGTCATAGAGAATCCAGGCCAGCTAGGGCTACAGGGAGACCCTGTCTCAAAACAGACCAAAAAAAAAGGATTTTGTTTCATTTTTAAAGTAGTCTAGATTTTCCTATAAAGGGACTGATAGTAAGTTAGGTTTGCAGGCCAGATGAGCTACAAAAGTTATGAATACTTTTAACTTTTTTTTTCTACTAGAAAAACAGCATGTGGATATTGAAATTTATATCATGTATAATTTTTGCATTACATGAACTCTATTTTTTGATGAATTACTTCAAACAGTAGAAACTATTCTTTACATGTACTGAAGACATTAACAAGCAGTGGCCTAGATTTGACATGTGGACCATAGGAGTTTGCTATAGTGTAAATGCTTTAGATCATGTTTTCTGAGAGTGTCATAGATTTGATGTTTCCTTAGGAACGATTTCTTAAATTTCATATAATTTGCCTTCTTTAATCATCTTCAAACCTATAATGTCCTGGCTTCTTTAAGGAAAATAATCTTTCCCTTTTAGTTTTATTCTGTTTTCTAACACCTTACAAGAAGTACAAAAAGAAACCAGAAAATGCCTTCAGTGCTTTCCTGAACATCTCCTTAGCTAGATCCCCATGCTACTTGTTCTATTTTGTATATTAATATATAGGTGTCAGGGATTCTAGAATTCTACCCTCCAATTTCCAATATAATTTCACTGGCGTTTCTGCCAGCCCTTAGCTGCCTCAAAGGCCATGTGGTTTCTACTAACAGCTTCTTCAAGATCCTTTAAGCTTTTGCTATGACTCTAGTCTCAAAAGTCACATGCTACTATATCTGCCATGTTCTCTTCATTAAAAGAGATCACTAAGTCTAGCCTGTGCTCCAGGAATGGAAGAATTCACTTCCACCTCTTAAAAGACGTATCATGGAGTTTTAAGGCCAATTTAAAAGTCACGACATGGTAATTCAGTGATAACAGCTTGAAACTGTCTATATGACACTATTATTTGTAGAGTTCAGTTTCTATAGGAGGCTTAAATGTTTTGAAATCTAGCCTGGCTGGCTTACGTTATGAAGTATGAATAGTTTCTCTTTCTCAGATGGTCTCCACCATTAAGACAGTCAGTTAGGACATCATGTTCACTCCCATTTTAGATAGTATAATTAAGAGCATTTGAAGCCGAGCATGGTGGTGCACGCCTTTAATCCTGGCACTTGGGAGGCAGAGGCAGGTGGATCTCTGTGAATTCAGGCCAGCTGTGACTACAGGGAGACCCTGTCTCAAAAAGACATAAAAAAAACCTTGACTTGTTCTTATACTATATGAAATGGACTTGTAATTGAAAAATGCTTTTTAATTGTATTTTAAATATGTTTTAGCTAATAAGCTGAAAACAGTGTTGGAAACTGCTATGTCTAGGATCAAACAGAAGTGTATTCATTACTAAATATAGAGAAGATTTATGACAACATAGAAGTTTTTTTTACAAGAGACTACTAGACTTAGTACATTTGTAATTTATCCCCAAAACAATCGATTCCTTTTCCATTGCTCTGGTAAAATAATGCAGAATTTTTAAAAATGATTTATTTATATTTATTTTACATTTATGAGTGTCTTCATGTATTTAAGTGTACCCGAGTCACGCAGTGCCCACAGAGGCCAGTGGAGGGTATGGGATCCCTGGAATTGGAGTTACAGACAGTTGTTAGCTACCATGTGGGGCTGGGAACTGAACCTAGGTCATCTGCAAGAGGAGCCAGTGCTTTTAACTGCTGTGCCATCTCTCCAGCCCCAAAATGTGCAGAATTTTAAATTTTTAAATAATCTTAGGGACTAAAGATTTGGCTCAGTGGTCAAGAGCACTGACTGCTCTTGCAGAAGATCCAGGTTCAAATCTTAGCACCCACATGGCAGCTAACGACCATCTGTGCATTTATGTACATGCAGGCTACACACTCATACACATAAAATAATAATAATGATCTTAGAAGCCATCTGGCTTAACATTCACATTTTGCAGATGAGGAAATAGACACATTGAGGCTAAGTGATAGTTCAGTTCCTGCAGTGTAGTTTAAAGGATAAGAAGAAAATACTCATGTTTAATATTTGCATCTCTTTGAGATAATTGGTGTTTAAAAAAAAAAAAAATTACCGGGCATGGTGGCGCACGCCTTTAATCCCAGCACTGGGGAGGCAGATGCAGGTGGAACTCTGTGAGTTCAAGGCCAGCCTGGTCTACATAGCAAGTTCAAGGCCAGCTGGAACTAAGGGAGACCCTGTCTCAAAAAGACCAAAAAAAAAAAAATTTAACTGTTCAGGATCCAAGGATGAAGTTAAAATTATCCAAGGAATTTACCTTTCCTGATCTTTGGAAGTGTTTTGGAACCTGTCTTTGTTATATACATGTTGGTATACATCATTTCAGTAAAGCAAAATGAAATAAGAAAAGGGAAGAAGCTGAGAAGCTGCCTGAGGTGTCTACAGAGATGTATTATGACATTGCCACGGATCTGAAAGACCTATTCCAAACTACAAAAGATACAGATGAAAAAGAAGACATCACCCAGAAGGAGGATTGCGATCGAGAAACTGGGGAAATCAATGTTGCATTTCTGCCGCGTGAGGAAATGCCGACCAGTGGATTCACATTCTCCTTTTTTGATTCAGACACTAAAGATGTGAAGAAAGGTATGTCTCTTTTTCCCCACTTTTTAAATTTAGGCAGATTGAGTTTAAGACTCCATTAAGAATAATGAATTTCAGCTGGGCGTGGTGGTGCACGCCTATAGTCCCAGCACTTGGGAGGCAGAGGCAGGTGGATCTCTGTGAGTTCGAAGCCCAGCCTGGTCTATAGGTCTACATAGTGAGTTCCAGGGGCTACAGAGAGACCCTGCTTCAAAAAGACACACACACACACACACAAAAATAAAGACATGAATAATGAATTTCATGTCTTAATAATGGATCCTTTTTCCAGTCTAAGTAAATATGAGATTCACTATTGCATGATTATAAATGCAGTGTTCCTATAGGTATGAAAAAAGCTATTTTGGCATTGAAGGGCACCGACTCCTAGCTTACATGCCAGTGGAGTGGAGGCTGGAAATTAATGTCCCACATCCCTTCTTCTGTTA
This sequence comes from Nannospalax galili, assembly GCF_000622305.1. Classification (NCBI taxonomy): domain Eukaryota; kingdom Metazoa; phylum Chordata; class Mammalia; order Rodentia; family Spalacidae; genus Nannospalax; species Nannospalax galili. The sequence continues at coordinate 1,623,780 of NW_008330832.1, forward strand.
CATAAAAACAGTCATGAACAAGTAACTAAATCATTTAAATAGCTCTCTTTTTTGGGGGTCTTTTTGAGACAGCTTCTCCCTGTAGCCCCAGCTGATCTGGAACTTGCTATATAGACCAGGCTGACCTTGAACTCACAGAGATCCACCTGCCTCTGCCTCCGGAATGCTGAGATTAAAGATTAATGCATGCACCACCACACCGAGCTTAGCTCTCTTTCTGAAATGCAGCTGGAGGTGCCATGACTTACAGAGAAGTGGTGTTGGAAATGATAAAAGTAAGGAAGAAATATGCTGTGTTATAAGTATGCCAGTTATTTCAAAGTTTATCCTTTTAGATTTGATAGAATGTAGGGAAACATGTAAACACCAGTTCCTACAATTTTATATCCTATTTCAAAAGATTTAGTCATGAAGACCAACAGGATCTTGCTCTGTGTCCTAGGATGGCATGGAACTTCATATGTAGCTATGGCTGGAATCAAACTCATGGTTCTCCTGCCTTACCCTCCCAGTGCTGAGATGATAAATTGTGCCACACCTGGCTAAAACACTTTCTGCAATTTGTTCCTTACTCACAGTATAAAAGATCTATGATAGTTTTTATGGATGTTCCCTATAAAAACCAGGATAAATATATTCAGAAGCAGATATGCACAATTAACTATGGTGATTGTACTTCAAAGATCAGCATTTAAGGTATCAGTATATGGGGCTGGAGGGAAGACTCAGTAGTTAAAAGCATGTGTTACTCTTGCAGAGGACCAGAGTTTCATTCCCAGCACCCATGCTGGGCAGCTCACAATTGCCTGTAATAATGTTTTAAATTTAAAAGTAGTAGTATGTGTTTAACAGATACATGTTGAATGTCAGCAATATACTATTCCAAAAATAACTACAGAAGTGGCATAGCTTTTCAAAATTTGTGAATAAGACACAGTGTACCAGATTCTGCTTGCTTTATGTTCTTCTATGTGGGCACCTTGAGTGCCTAAACTGTTGAGTAGTGTTGTAGAGTATGAACTATAAATACTCTAACTTTGAGAGCTTGAATATGAGAAATTGGCCTTGAAATCTACTTTTTAAAAGTAGTTTTGGAAACATGTGAAGGATCGTCCAGATCTTATGGCAGTTCTAGAATTAGTTTTGAGAAATAAAAGCAAAAATATTTTCCTTTTCTTGTATATAAATAAGTAGGAATAGAATCAGGTTTCATTACATTTGGTTATATTGTAGACATCTCTAAATAGTACTGATATCATACTTATTTGTTCTTTTTGAAAATTATATTGTTCAGGCTGGAGAGAAGGCTCAGTGGTTGAGAGCCCTGGCTGTTCTTGCAGAGGACCCAGGTTCAATTACACCCATATGGTGGCTAATAACCATGCATAACTCTAGTTCCAGGGATTCTAGGACTGTCTTCAGACCTCCTCAACATGGATGCATTTGCATACATTGCAGGCAATAAACTCATGCACATAAAATTAAAATAATAAAATATTTTTAAGAAGAAAATTATATTGTTCGTCTATAAATTTGTAGACTTTTTCTAAAAAAAAACATTTTTATTATTCATTTTTATGCATATGAGTGTTTTGCCTAGATGTATGGAAGTGCACCCATGTCATGCAAAGCCTGTGGAGGCCAGAAGAGAGTATTGAATCCCCTCTAACTGGAGTTACAGATGGTTGTTAGCTGCCATGTGTGTACCAGGAATGAAACCTGGTTTGGCTGCAAGAGCAGCCAGTGCTCTTGAACCCTGAGCCCTCTAGCCAGCCCTTTTTAATGTCCTTTTTGTAGTTGTTTTCTTATTTCCTTGGTTTTTGGAGATAGGGCCTCACTATATAGCCCTTGCTGGCCTAGAATTTACTATGTAGACCAAGCTGACCTCAAACTCAGAGCGATCACCTGCCTTTGCTGCCCAAGTGAGTGCTGGAATTACAGGCATGTACCACCACTCAACAGCATCTTTTTGTAATGTTATATTCCTTATCTGATTATTCTAACAATCCCAAAAATAAGATAGTCTTTTTTCAATATTTTAAAATTTAAAAAGATAATGCTGCCAGGAGTGGTGGGGCACACCTTTAGTCCCAGCACTTGGGAGGCAGAGGCAGGCGGATCTCTGTGAGTTCACGGCCAGCCTGGTCTACATAGTGAGTTCCAGGACAGCTGGGACTACTGGGAGACCCTGTCTCAAAAAAGGCCGGAAGAAAAAAAAATAATAATCTACTTTTAGAGACTGGAACTGGAGCTCAGTGGTAGAGTACTCGCCTAGCATGTACAAGGCTGCAGGTTTGGGCCCCAACACTGGAGATGGGGGAAATGATGATACACATTTTAAATTAATAATGAATATATGAAAAACCTAGGTATGTTTGCATAGTACAGGTGATCAATTTAATGTCTTCAGAAATACAAGGTTGCTCAGTTATAACTACATCACCTTTCATTGTGATAAAAATATAGACACCTATAGAGTTGAAGCAGTGAAACATGGAAAGATTGTCTGTCATGGAGATCCCCATTTCCAAGATAGCAGTTCAGAAGAGGAAGATGTTCCTGAGGAAGCAGATCACAAAAAGCCCAGCCCCGGGTAAGTGCAAGCATATTTTATAGTTTGTAAAGTCAGAGTCACATATGCTTTAGAAGCATTTTGTAAACATAGAGAACAGCTTTTCTCAGCTCCTTTACCGGAGAGTATGAGGCATGCATAGGGAGGTGAGCCTGATGGTGATGTTCTTGGTTTAGAAATCAGATGGCTGCAGCTGGCTGGGTGCTAGCTGGGGAACACTGACAAACGGCAACAAATGGGAATGAGTATTGCCATCCAGAGTGGGGAAGACAGAATTTGTATTGAATTCCTCATTATCAAGCGTTAGAAGAATGTTAGCTGGGCATGGTGGTGCACATCTGTAATCCCAGCCCTCAGGAGCCAGGGGCGGGCAGATCTCTGTGAGTTCAAGGCCACCTTGGTCTACAAAGTGAGTTCTGGGCCAACCAGGGGTTACATAGAGAAAACCTGTCTCAAAACAAACACATCACATGAACAGTTAAGAACAGAGAAATAAAACAAGCATAAGCAGAACACAAAACACCTTGGGGTGGTGGTTATTGTTTTTTTAAAATTTTATTATTTTTCTTTTATGTGTATGAGTGTCTTGCCTGCATGTATGTAAGTGCACTCATGTTATGCAATACCCGAGGAGGCCAGAAGAGGGCATCAGATTCCCTGGAACTGGAGTTAAGGACAGTCGATGGCTGCCATGTGGGAGAACCAAACCCAGGTCCTCTGCAAGAGCAACTAGTGCTCTTAACCACTGAGCCATCTCTCCAGCACCCCCAAAGCAGCTGTTTTTAAGAAATAATTTATAAGGTCTGACATAGTAGCACATGCCTTCAATCCTAGCACTTGGAATGTAGAGGCAGGCAGATCTCTGTGAGATTGAGGCCAGCTTGGTCTATATAGTAAGCTCTAGGCCAGCCAGGGCAACCTGGTGAGACCTTGTCTCAGAAAACAAAACAAAAAAAGAAATAGTTTATAATTTCACTGTAATTATTTCTCCTTTGTTCTTTATTAAGACCAGGCTCATACTGCTCAAGCTACTTTTGAACTCCTTATCCTCCTGCCTCCACCTTCCAAGTCCAGGAGTTATAGGCGTAGCTACCACACTTAACTTGTATTTATTTATTCTTAAATATTGAAAGTAAACCGGTTGGTTTCTAAACCTGTTTCTGCCTTTTTCTCCCACCTATTTTCAGAGAAGAAGCATTTCCGGGGAAAGAGCCCACTAGATTTTTCTTTTTCTCTAAGAATGATGAAAGACTTCATGGTAGGTCCATTTTTCCATTAAATGGTATAGAATGGGTAATAGGAAAACTCTTACTTACCATTGTGTGAGGCAATCACTACATCTGGAGATTCTGACCCTTTGTAGTATAACATGGTTAAGTCCCATCCATTATAAAGCTCTTGGGGACTGTGAGCTCCTGGTTACCACATGTTCAGTGCTCATTCGTTATCAACAGGGCTTGCATTGTTACAGGGACTTTCTTAGATACTAACAAACGAAATCCCTAAGTTTTCAGTACTCTAAAAGTTCACTTGAAAATTCTGAGACTGATATTGGACTAGAATCGGTAATGCCAATATCAGAATGTCCATTTTAATAATAATTTGCTGCCTTATACAAATTTTTTTTACAAGATTTAAGCTTTTACAATTTTATTAGTTTTTTTTTTGTCTTTTTGAGACAGGGTCTCCCTATAGCCCCAGCTGTCCTGGAACTCACTGCGTAGACCAGGCTGGCCTTGAACTCACAGAGATCCGCCTGCCTCTGCCTCCCAAGTGCTGGGATTAAAGGCATGTACCACCACGCCTGGCTACAATTTTATTAGAATTTTAAAGAAAAATCCTCGGGGGCAGGGCGGGGGGCAGGCAAGCTGGTGATCTTGGCAGCTGTCTTGAGGAGGAGAATGGAGGGGAGAAGGAAAGGAAGCCATGAAGCCATGCAGGGTTAGTGTCTGCATGGGGGTCAGACACATGGCTGACTGGCAGCCATATGGCTGGGAGAAGGAAGCTTTAGAGAAAGTAAAGGAATACAAGATGCTAGAAGCAGCCCAAACCCTTAAAGAAAGCATGTTTAAAAAAGGGATATGGAGAAGAAAAGGAAAGATTACGCTTTTCTGAAGAATTCAGAAAAGTGGACAGACTTACAGACTACATGACTGTGGCTGGTCCAGAAGTTCTGCCTATACAAATTATTATCTTGGTTTTCCCTAAATAGGTTCTGACTTATTCTGGAGTGGTGTGGGAGGTAATGTTAGCAGACATTCTTGGGAGGTCCGAACAAATAGTCTGCTTATGGTGAGTAATTGTTTCTCAGTATTGATTTTCTTCAAAAACAGATACAGTATTATGTTTGTGTTAGTGCTATAAGAACAACAGAAATAATATATGGACATTTAGGAGAGATGATAGCTGAGAACATGACTTAAACTCTCAGAATTATACTATTGAAAGGAACTTAGAGGTTGTTTAATTCTACCCATGACAGGTTTTCTGTACAGTTTGGAAAGGGATCTATGATGGCTTTTTCAATTTTGAAAGGGTGAATTTATTAAGTATATAGTCAAAGAACAATAGTAAATGATAGGTAAGTAGGTAGGTTGATTGATTGATTGATTGATTGATTGAAAAAAATAATCAAATCAAGTACTCAAAACATATTCCAGAATTTAACTAGGAAAGCCCTTTTAAGGCAGTCAGCTAGAGTTTCCAATAGAGTTCTAGGAAGAGTAGTGAGTTCCCTTGGGCAAGGCTTCCAAGCAAGCAAAAGAACAAATAACAGAAAGATGACATCATCAAATCGAGTGCTCACAACATCCAGTAAAAACTAACAAGGTAAGTTGAGGCAGTCAGCGCAAGTCTCCAGTTGAACTCGCTGTCCATTGCTGAAGTTCTCATGGCTAAACTTTAGCCTCTCTTTCCCACTGCAGGTACTTTTATATCATGGGATAAACAACAGTAGCATCTGTTGGGAATAGTTTATCTTCTAGCTGTTCTCAAGGGTACAGTGTCTTTACTCTTAGGCTGTTTTGTTCTTCTCTCTGTCACAGAGTTAGGGGGGCTAGCCCATTCCCAAACAAGGGTTATGGAAGGACACTTGTCATAAATGTGCCTTGGTCTGCAAAGTGGAGGTGAGCAGCCCTGCTTCTAGAGCCAGCTTCTTAGTAAGCTCAAACAGCACATGACAATTTGCCAGTGTAATATAAACTGCACTGATGGATGTCAGGATGCTGAAGACTTTCATCTGAATGACTGGTCCAGGTCTAGCCAGTCTCAATAAGTTCTAGGAAATCAGGAGGTTTTTCAGAGTCTGAATTATAGTTCCCGAAACAGTAAGCCAAAAGTTAAATAGTCCTGTTCATTCCAGTGAGTACTTCCAAAATGGATTTCTATGATATTAATAATTACAATAACTTAGTTTATTAAAGACAATTTGTATTTATTGTTAATAAAAGCTTTTTTATTTTATTATTTTCTAGGATTGTCGGAAGAAACATAAAGAAGCCAAAAGGAAAATGAAACCAAATTAAACAAATGTCAGCTTTGATATTGATTCTGAATGTGAACATGGCTCACCAAGTCACCAGAAGACATTTACCCAGAAAATAATTTATTGACAAAGGACAAATTTTGGAGTAGAAGAATATTCAAAGCCTGGGTGGTGGCATAGCATTGTGATTACTATTTGTTTCTGTGGAATTCTGTATTTCTTCTTGTGACTATGTCCCAGAATTAAATAGAGCCAGTTATGGTGACACATACCTGTAGCCCTAGCATTTGGGAAGCTGAATTGGGAAGATTGTATGAGCCTTAAGAGTTTAAACCACCCTAAGCAACATAGAACATGCAATCTCAGAACAGTTTCTTTGCTCTTCATTTTCAATAACTAATGGGCATCTTCTGGTAGAATGTTTACAGGAAAATTTTCTTAGTAAATGGTTCAGTGCAATTTGTGTTTAAATACTTCTGATTATACTAACTATTCTTATCTCCTTTTAAAGAATAAGTTACAAGTCGACTTTGAGTTCTGTATTTGTGTTTTGATGACAAGTTAAAACCTTTTTAAATAAATGGTTTAGTGCACTTGTGGTTTTTTTTTTTGTTTTCTTTTAATATTTTATTGTTTTTATGTGTATACATGTATTGCCTGCATGTAGGTAAGTGCACTCATGTCGTGCAATGCCCGTGAAGGACAGAAGAGGCTGTAGGATCCCCTGAGACTGGAGTTATGGACAGTTGTTAGCTGCCATGTGGATGCTGGGATTCGAACCCAGGTCTTCTGCAAGAACAACCAGTGTTCTTAACTGCTGAGCCATCTCTCCAGCCCCCCAGTGCACTTGTGTTTAACTCTTTCTGATTATTCTAAATACTCTTTACCTTCGTTTTATCCTTTAAAAAAGGGATGTGGGGATGAATTACAAGTCAACTTTGAGCTCTGAACTTGTGTTCTGATGACAAGTTAATTGAAATGTTTAGACCAACATCCTAAGAGTTCTGTGAGGATCAGAAAAGGAAGACAATTACAGTGTGTTCCGGTCCTCAATTATGTAACAACATATGAAGGTGGGCCTATCACTCTCAATAGTCTAATTAGACCAGGGTTTATGAAAAATATCAACTATGAGGCTGGAGAGATGACTCAGTGGTTAAGAGCACTTGCCACTCTTCCATAGGACTTGAGTTTTGTTCCCAGAACCCACATGTTGACTAACAACTGTAACTCTGGTTCTAGGGGATCCAGCACCCTCTTCTAGCCTCCATGAGCCATAGCACACACGAGTACATTTAGATACAGACAATAAAGACCAAGCCAAGGTGTGATGGTGCAAGCTGTTAATCCCAACACTGGAGAGGCAGAAGCCAGTAGATCTCTGTGAGTCAGTGTGGTTTACACAAGTTCCAGGCCAGGCAGCGCTACATAGTGAGACCTTGTCTAAATAATAGTTTTTTTTAAAAAAAAGCTATACTCAACAGATAGGAGTCAGATCCCAAGTCCAGATAAGAAAGCAGGCTTCATACTTCACTAAATCTAGATTCAAGACAGGTCTCATATTTTAAATGTACAAAAAGGTGTTCTAAAAGACTATCATTGAGTCAGGTTGGACATCTCAAGTTATCATGTTTCTTGATTAACAATTTGCTTTACATACTCTGAGGTCTGGGATCTATTCTGGTTTGTTAACCATTATGACCTCACTGCCTGAATCTCTGTCACACAGATGCTCAGTTCTTACGTTTTGTTTTGTTTTTGTAAAGTAGGGTACAGGAACTGGAAAGATGGCTCCACTGTTGAGAGCTGTACTGGATAGCTTTAGCATCAACTTGACACACCTGGGTTGAGGGAGCCTCAATTGGGGAATTGCCTCTATTGGACTGGCCTGTGGCCATGTCTGAGGGGCATCTTCTTGATGAGTGATGTGGGAGGGCCCAGCCCACTGTGGGTGGTACCACCCCTGGGCAGGTGGGCCTGTGTTGCATAAGAAAGCAGGCTGAGCAGGAGCCAGGGGAGCAAGCCAGTAAGCAGCATTCCTCCATGGCCTGTGCTCCAGCTCCTCCCTCCAGGTTCCTGCCCTGAATTCCTACCTTGGGCTCCCTAATGAACTGCGACCTGGGAGATGTAAGACAAATAAACCCTTTCCTCCCCAAGGTGGTATTGGTCAGAGTATTTTGTCACAGCAATGAAGAAACAAACTAGGACAGAGATTGGTACCAGAGAGTGGGATATTGCTGTGACAGACCTGACCTTAGTGTTTTGGGGAGGACTGGAAGTGTTTGGAACTTTGGGCTGGAAAAGCCATTGCGTGCTCAGAGTTTGTTGCAGTGGAGCTTGGAACAGTTATGCGAAAGAGTTGTAGACGATGGAGGCCTGGCTTGTGAAGCTTCAAAGGGAAGCGGAGTCCATCAGGGATGTTTGTGTGAGATTTTGGATTGAGAATCTGTGGGTTCTGGTCGGCTGGGGCTAAAGAATCAGTTGTGATGAAGAGACCAGAACCTGAAGTAAAACCTTTGCTTTACTGGGACAATTGATGCTGGTTAGCTGGGGCTGAAAAATCAGCTATAAGTAACAAGAGACCAACATCACTGTGGTGGAGTCTTCTGGGAGGTATTTTCTCAGGGTCAGCACACAGAGGGGATTCTCACCTCTATTTCAAGTGAGAAGCAGGACTTGGTAATGTGCAAGAGTCTCCTGCATGGTTCTGGTGTTGAAAGCGTGAAGGGGTCAACTGAGGCTTGGCACTCTGAAAGGCCAGGAAAGGCCATAGGTGAAAGTGCAGCTTCAGTTGCAGCGAAGACCCCAGGATTGAAGGGATCATGGAGAGAATCTGAGGCTTTGCACCCCAGGAGGCAAGAAGAGGCCATTGGTGAAGGTGTAGCCTCAGTTTCAGTGGAGACCACCAGCTTTTTTTTGGAGATGCCGGGACCATGGGACAACCACCAAGGACAGCAGTAAATGTGGAATGGAGCTGGCCTGGGTCTGCAAGATGAGCTGTGTGTGCTGTGGATGGCAGAGCCAGAGAATTGGAGCTGCCAGAACCCTTTGGAGCCCAGAAGATCGTGAGTGAATCCCAGATGTCCAGCCTCGAGCTACTTTGCCAGACTTTGGTTTTGCTTAGGTGTGCCCGATTCTTCCTTTTGAAATAAGACAGTGCTTGTTTTGGATTTTACAGAAGCCCACCCACAGTTGAGACTTTTAAAAGAGACTATGGACTTTAAAGTGTTTG
>NW_008330832.1:1633456-1635543 GCF_000622305.1 Nannospalax galili
GATGAACTGTGACCTGGGAGATGTAAGACAAATAAACCCTTTCTTCCCCAAGTTGGTATTGGTCAGAGTACTTTGTCACAGCAATGAAGAAACAAACTAGAACAAGAGCACTTGCTACTCTCCTAGGAAACCTGAGTTCAGTTCTCAGCATCCACAATGAGCAGCTTACCATTACCTGTATTATAATTCCAGCTCCAGGGGATCTCATGCCTACTGGTCCTCTCAGGCACCTGCACACAAGTGGCATACATACACATACACATAAATAAAAATAAATCTTTAGAGTACAAGGAATAAGCTTGAAGAGTCAATCTAGATTTCTGTGTTTCTAAGACTTCAGAACTACTCAACAAGCTGTTCTATGTTCTCTTGATGTAAATCACATTTATACCTTATTTCAGTAAAAGCCACTTATTTTGTTCATAAATGAGCCATATTGACCATGGTTAGGATTCTCTGGGGTACTGGTGATCTCTGTTCCATGTGGTGTCATTAGGGTAGTTCAGCTGGGGATTGAGGTTTTTTCTATAGTGTTCCCTTAACTTTCCAACACAACAGTACTATATAATGTTTCAAAATCCAATTTTTAAATCAGACTAGTCATTCAAGATCCATAGGATTCCCCCCTGTCCCCCCCAGACATACCTGTCCAGGTGCCCTTTCTTCCATCTGTGCTCTCTGGACAGGTGAAGACATAGAAATGCAAAAACTTAAAAACATTGAGTTATTTTTTTGTTAATAAAATACATCCCTGATCAAGTAAGTGAGATAACCCCTTTTCAGGAGAACATGAACCCACTCACTTTAATTCTTGACACAATAGGGCCTAGAACACAGTAAATATTGAGTAGATGCTGATATAGTTTTATCAAAAATGTCCTCAATCAGACTTACTAAGCTTTCTACCTTTTTTAGGCCAAATCCATTTTTTCTGTCAATAAGAAATAAAATGGGCAGTTGGTCACTTAAGTCAGTTTGTCAAGGTCAAAACTTTCCTCCAGCTGTAATATTTGTCATACTTTCCCTACTTCACTGCAAGGTCCTATGGGGAAAAAAAAGTACAGAAAATATAAAAAATATAATAAAAAGAAACATATACACAGTAGTGGGGCTGTAAAGATCCTGCTTGGCACAGGATCACCAGGGGGGAGAGAGAGAGAAAGCTGGGGTTCCTCACTCCTAGAAATAAAATCTGATGGCTCATTTAAAAAAAAAAAACAACAAAAAAAACCAAAAAAACCCCACTTTGCTTCATGGGATATGGTGCCAAGATCCAGATTCCCTTTTGTTTTTAATCAGCAGATCTGGAAGGTACTAAGCAGATGCATGATAATAATAAATAAGCAAATTATATTTATTTATTTTTGGTCTTTTAAAGACAGGGTCTCCCCATAGCCCCAGCTGGCCTGGAACTCACTATGTAGAACAGGCTGGTCTTGAACTCAAAGGCCTCTGGCTCTGGCTTGCTGGGACTAAAGGCAAGCCCGGCTCAAATTGTATTTTAAATTAAAGGAACCATCTTAAAGCAGGTTGCCATACCCTTTCTTCCCTTCTCAGGCCATTTACCACACGGCAAGCAGTCTTCAGGTTAACTGCACTGGCCCCAGAATAATTATGGTAGCCACTTGTCCAAAGTTTCAGTTATGGATATAAATTTTGGATGAGGGGTCTGGGAATGTAGCTCAGTTGGCAGAGTGCAGTTTCCACTCTCACGCCTTATTTGGCAAGGCCAAAGACTTGGGTTCATAACTGAGCATCTCATACAAAGTAGGTGTGGTGGGGCACGCCTGTAATCCCAGCACTGGGAGGTGGAGGTAGGAAGATCAGGAGGAGTTCAAGGTCATCCTCAGCTACATAGTTTGAAGCCAGCCTTGGCTACATGAGACCCTGTCTTGATGAACTCTAACTTGTTCATTAAGACTTGGATCAAGCCAGGCATGGTGGCGCATGCCTTTAATCCCAGCACTAGGGAGGCAGAGGCAGGAGGATCTCTGTGAGTTCAAGGCCAGCCTGGTCTACATAGTGAGTTCCAGGACAGCTGGGGCTACAGGGAGACCCTGTCTCAAAAAGACAAAATAAATAAATAA
>NW_008330832.1:1636529-1640970 GCF_000622305.1 Nannospalax galili
TTAATGTGTAAGTAGAATATGGTTTCAACCAAGTAATGGTCAAATGCTATGTAGTAAGGTTAATGGTTACATCTGTACTTTACATGTAGACTCTTTTCTGATCATTATTCCTTGTACAATAGAGTATAACAACTGTTTATGTAGCATTTTAGATGTATTAAGTATTAGGGCTGGAGAGATGACTAAGCGGTTAAGAGCACTGACTTCTCTTTCGGAGGACCCAGGTTTGGGTCCGAGCACCTACATGACAGCCATCAACCCTCCATAATTCCAGTTTCAGGGGATCCGTTGCCTTCTTTTGGCCTCTGGGACTATTTCATACAAGGGCGCACTTAACATATGTGCAGGCAAAAGACGAGTATATACATAAGATAAAAAAATAAGTTTAGCAGGACACCGTGGCGCATGTCTTTTATCCTAGCATTCAGGAAGCAGAGGCAGGCTGATCTCTGTGAGATGGAGGTGAAGCTGTTCTACATAGTTAGTTCCAGTCCATCTGGGGCTACAGGGAGACCCTGTCTCAAAAAAAATAGCTAATTAAAAAAATCTAAATTTCTCATTTGATTTTTAAAAATGTATTAGATAATTATAAGTAATCTAGATTATTTAAAATACACAAGGAAACGAATGTTTATGCACTTCTGCATTTTATATATATATATATCAAGATTTCAGCATCCTTGTATTTGGGTATTTCAAGGCTTCCTGAAATCAGTGCCTTGCAGATACAGAAGGATTTTTGGTTGTTTGATTGATTGATTTGGGGTGGTTTTTATTTTTTGATGGTACTGGAGTTTGAACCCAAATCTTTATTCATACTAGGGAAGCACTATGCCACTGAGTGCTACCCCCAGCCCAGACCAACTATATTTTATGTGCACCAGCTTCTCTTTACTAGCTGCATGGTACTCATTTTATTGGTGCACTGTACTACTTTAGCCATCTTGCATAGCTTGGTTATTCTCTGTCATTTGTCTGTAAAAGCAGTGCTTCCATGTGTCAACCTAAATAAGAATGAGGGGAAGATTCTCTAATGATTGATACTTATTTGAGAGTTGCAGATTATTTCAGTGGGAATACACATGTTCTAGTAAGCTCTTACCATGGCCTAAGAGGGCCAGGTAAAAGGATTATCTCTTTATTTTGATGCTAGGGTCCCAATCCATCCCCTCTTTTGAACCTTTAGAAAGTACTTACGCAGTACACAAACATGAGTCCTCTCCACTCTTAATGTTCTAGCTTTTAATTTTGTCTGAATCTGACAAGAAAAAAATTTCATCCTGATATCTTTAACTTTCACGTGCGAGTATCTTTGTGTACAAATTTTTCCTTTTTTAAAAAAAAATTATTTTGTGTGTGGTTGTGTGCGTGCAAATGTGTGTGTGCCAGTGCATATATGGAGGTCAGAGGACAGCTTGCAGAAGTCAGTTCTCTACACCATCTGGATCCTGGAGATTGAACTCAGGTATCAGGCATGGCAGAAGGCACCTTTCTCCACTGAGCCGGCTCTTTGGGCCATTGTATCTGGACTGTCTGGACTGACTGAACATTCACATAGCCCCAGGAAAAGGCACTCAGCATGAGTAATGAAAAGAGTGGTGGAGCCATTTAGCAGAGTTAAAAGAGAAATCAATTGTAGCAAGATGCTAGCATGTTTGTTTTTCAGACAGTCTGTGCAATCTAACCTTTCCTCAAACCTGTGATCATCCTCCCAGGTGCTGGTGTGACAGTTATATGCTAACACCTATCAAGATCTAAGGAGTTTCATTGTACTTTCTCAGGATATACTGAGATGGGGGCTGGTGAGATGACTGTGTTCAAGGGGACTTGCTGCTCTCACAGAGAACCCAGGTTTGGTTCCTAGCACCTACATGGAGGCTCGCAACCAGCTGTAACTCCAGTTAAAGGGATTTGTCGCCTTCTTCTGACCTCCATGGGCACTGTGTGCATGTAGTGTGCTTACTACTTACATCCATGCAGGCAAAACACCCATACATGTAAAATAAAAATAAATGCAATCTTTTTAAAAACATAATATTGAGATAAATTTAAATGAAGGTAAAGGAAGTAGTTTAAAAGTAGCAGAGTTCCCTCAGTTGATAGAATGCTTACCTTGCATGCTTGAGGCCCTGCGTTCCATCCCCAATACCTCCTAAAAGCCTACCTATGATCCCAGCACTCAGGAAGTAGAGGGGGGAGGATCTGAAGTTCAGAGTCATCCCTAGCTACACAGGGAGTAAGCCAACCTTGGCTGTATAAGGAAAGGAAAAAGGAAGAGGAGCAGCCCGAGGAAGCTGAGGCCAAAATGGCCTGAAGGAGTTACAGAACAGTGAAGAAGGAGGGCCTGGGTTGTGTTTAGAAGGCAAAGGACAGAATGGCATTCTTGTACATTACCTGGCAGTGTTGACATGCCCTTCCTCAACCTCATCTCCTCCCTCCGCCCCGTGGTTGCTGGAGGCTGTTGTGCAGGTACAGCTCTCCAGTGGGTACAGTGGGCCAGAGAAATCCTGTGATTTATGCATGGGAGCTGTTTCTTCTCAGCAGCTGCCATAGCCCGGTCACTGGTACATTGTTCTTCCTAAAACAGTGCTGTTGTGCAAGATCTCTGTATTTGATATAATACTGTGATTCTTAATCTTTTGGGGGGCAGTAGAGACCCCATTGAAAGTTCAGTAAAAGCTGTTCTCCCACTTCTCAGAAAGCTTAGATATCATGTTCTCAACAAAGAGGTTGGAGTGGATATCCCTGAATAACTAATTATCAGAACAGTATGGAATGACATTGTTTCAAGTTAGATCTGCATGTGAGTCTCCTAGCGATCTTGTTAGAATGTACATTCTGACCCTGGGTCCTGGTTGTGGCTGGTGATTCTGCATCTCTAATAAGCTCCAAAAGATAGTCATCTCAAGAGTAGATTAGAAGTGACAAAAATGAATGTGTTGCTGTCTAAACATCTCTTAGCTTCTGTATACAATTCCATGCCTCTGATTAGGCACCTGCTGAGCCAGTGGGACCCCCGACAAATCAATAAATACAGAAGTTAATTTCTTTCCATCTTTGGAAGGCTGGCTGTTGTAATAACAGCAGATCTAAAATATCGTACAACTTCTAATAATGTTTCATGGTGTGTTCTGATTTGGAAATGGCTGTTTTACATAAATGATACATCTGTTTTTCCTTTTATCTGTAAGAGTCTTCCTTTTTCACTCTTGCATCTGAAAAACTAATGAGAGTTTAAAAAAAGACTACTTGTCACAAACTTTTTGGTGGACTGAGTCAACTGCTATGCTTAAACTGTGTCGTTTTTGGTGCTTATTTATTTTGAGACAGAGTCTCATTTAGTAGCCCTGACTGCTCTGGAACTCGCCATGTATACTAGGCTGGCCTCAGTCTCACAGAGATCCACCTGCCCCTGCCTCTGGAATGCTGGGATTTAAAGGTGTGTGCCACCATACCCAGCCTAAGAATTTTTTTAAGACTTATTTTTAGTTTTATTTATGTTTATGTTTGAGTGTAGGCCAGGTATATACAGGTGTCTGCAGAGGCCAAAAGAGGGCATCAGATCCCCTAGAACTGGAGTTAGAGGCAGTTATGAGCCACCCAGTGTGAGTGTCAGGGAGCTAAACCTCAGTCCTCTGCAAGAGTAGCAGTTGCTCTTAACCACTGAGCCGTCTCTCCAGCCCTTTGATTTGACATTTTCATGCATGTGTGTTGTAAGCCTAGTCCTCTTTGATACCCGTACTTGTTTTCCTGGACTTGTTAAATTTTCTTGATTCTCCCCCCTCCAACCTCCAATACTGAGATCGAATAATATGGTTATTTTTAGTAGTTTAATCAGCAAATTACATTTTAATTCAGATGGTAAGATACTTGCTTTTTGGAAGGAAGTAATCCTAAATCCTTTGAGAAAGAAGCTTTAGGTTAAAAACAGCTGTGAAATTTCTATGCATATAGGGCTTTATTTTTCCATATAGCTAATCTTGCCTCATTATTTTCTTAAAGATGTCAGAAAAAGTTCAAATTCCCTTCATAACTATATGCCCAAGAGAAAAGAAAACATGTCCACATGATTTGGGATTTTAAAAAATGTTTTTATTACATTTCTTTTTCATGAGTGGGGAGATTATGAACATTCCATGGTAGATGTGTGATCAGATATCAACTTGTTGAGGTTAATTATCTTCTTTTCATCATATGGGATCAAACTCAGGTGGTCAGATTTATTGGCAAGTGCCTTTTCCCACTGATCCATCTCACTGGCCCCCGACTGGAAATTTGAACTTGAATGTACATAGCAGCCTTACAGTAAGCCAAAAAGGCAAATCATTCCACATTCCACATGTGTAAACGAATGAATTAATAAGATGTGGTAAGCCGGGCGTGGTGGCGCACGCCTGTAGTCTCAGCACTTGGGAGGCAGAGGCAGGCGGATCTCTGGGAG
>NW_008330832.1:1641076-1655204 GCF_000622305.1 Nannospalax galili
AGTATCAATGTGATTATAGTATTAATGACCCTTGAAAATATGCTAAGCAAATGAAACCAGACACAATATGCCACAAACAGATAAATTTTCATTTTATATGAAATGTAAGTAGGCACATCATTATAGAGTTAGCAAGATTAGAGGGTGCCAGAGCTGAGTGGGTGAAAATATGATTGTTAATAGTTAGGGGAGGTTTGAAAATGTTCTGAAATTAGATGGTGGTGATGGGTGGTTGCATACCTTTTCAGTATACTAAAAAATACCTGAACTGTACCCCCTTTTGTTTGTTTTTTGAAACAAGATCTCATTATTACCCCAGCTGGCCTAGAACTTGAAGAAGCTGTCCTCAGTCTCAGAGATCTGCCTGCTTCAGACTCTCCAGTGCTGGGATTAAAGGAGTAGGCCACCATACCCAGCTGAATTATGCACTTTTAAAGTGTACACTTATATTATACACTAAAGCTGTTGGTTTACACATGCAGTATGTATGAAGTAGTGTGTATTCCCATTTTAGTAATCATTATCTTGCTATTCCTAGGATTTCTCTGTGACCATAGCAAATTTGATTTCTCTTATAGCAACAGAATGGTTGAACAGTTTCCAGAAAACATCAGTTTTCCTGCTAAAGAAGAGAAAATCTTGCAGTTCTGGTCCAAATTTAATTGCTTCCAGCAATGCTTAAAGCAATCAAAACGTAGGCCAAAGTAAGTGAATTTCTTTAGTAAAGACAGAGTCCTTACAAGAATTGTCCATTTCTCATAGGATTTCCATCCGTGCCAATACCGCTTAGAGTCTCTCAGTTGTGGACATAATACATATTCAGGAATGAACATTAGTAAGAGAGTTCTTAGTTCTTAGAAGTCATTTGAATAGTTTGTATGCTGCTTTCTTATATTTTTTAATCATCGCTACCCTCACATAGTACTTAGCACTTAAATATAAGCCCCACAGACAGCTACACTGTTTTCTGCCTCTAGTCTTTGTTCATAACTGTCTCCTCATCTCTCTCATAACTAGTTGCCTTTCTGAAGGCAGGGCCTCTAGTAAATTTCTAATCAGTTATGTCTGAATCCCCTGGTCTTGCTGTTTCCTCCCCATCACCAAATGTTTGACTGTGATAACTACTTAACATAAGAATGTCCTAAATTTTTGCTGTTTTAAAATGACTTGATGTATTTTTATTATGTTAGATTTACCTTCTATGACGGGCCTCCCTTTGCAATTGGACTGCCTCACTATGGACATATATTTTCAGGGACAATTAAAGATACAGTTACAAGATACGCTCACCAGAATGGGTTTCATGTTGATAGAAGATTTGGATGTGATTGTCATGGCCTACCTGTGGTACTTTTCAGTCTCCAGGGTATTTTGATGCTTTTTTTGTTTTAAATTATCAACTCCGTGTTCTTTGAATCAACCTCATTATCAGTGCCATCATCACTTTGAGCTGTCTTCAGTATTATATTCCTTCATACATAATATCAAGACTCATACTGAGCAGTGAGTTCTGGGTTACAGAGAGGATTTATTTTTGCACCTGTCTTAATGTCTTTGTCCACCACTTTAAATGTACTAATTGCTTATAAACATGTCAGATACTTCCTTCTTTGTTCCCATATTATTATTTATTACTAATTTTCTGTGTAGTTTTTTTGGGTTTTTTTTTTAAAGCTGTTTTGTTTTCTAAAGTTGCTTAGTTGTATTTGTTTCATAAAGTAAGGTCGTTAACTATCTTACATTGTATTTTCAGAAATATGAAATTGATAAGACACTGGGAATCAACGGGCCAGAGGACGTGGCAAAAATGAGGATTGCGGAATATAACAGTGCCGAGCCATTGTGATGAGATATTCTACTGAGTGGAGGGTATGTTGGGTGTTTTCAGTAGAATGAATAGGAAGTTTACTTTTGGAATGGGAGTTTAAATGGCTTATCATCCCTTGTGCTTTTTATGACATGTTCCCCAAAGCATGGCTGTCCGTGTGAGGTGGTGACATAAGGGGTTGGATTGACACTCCTTTTTATACTGTGACTGCACAAGGAAGGGTCTTTAGCTTCAGCCCCCAACCCTGTTAGCTAAAACTGTGCCCTCTTTTTTTTTTTTCCTGATTCTTTTATGTATTAAGTTGAGGTTTGATAATTATTCTACTTCTAGCCCCACAGTGATAAACATGATGTTCTGAGGGACAGACTTACTTGGATGTTTACTCAATCAGTTTTGATTTCCGGGTCACACAGTCATTCCAGGACTCTCCAGCCTTGATGAGTCAGGGGGCCCCAGAACATCTCAAGAGGCACCTCCCCTGTAACAATTCACTAAGCTGGGAAGCTCTGGAGAAAGGCTGAGTCCTTGAGTAGCAATCTCACAAGGGACTTCAAAAAATGTAATACAGAGCATGAAGCACTGAGGAACGTCACATAGTGTTACAGAGTTTGAAACCACCAGGAAAAGACCAACAGACCCAATTCAAATTTTAATTGTCAAATTTATTAGGGCTATAGCTGTCCATGGGCCCTTAATCAGATTCAGGACCCACAGCCCCTAGGGGAGGGTGAAACTAGCTTATAAAGGCAAAAACCACAAATACCGTAGGAATTTCATCATTACTCATGGTATTACCCATGAGTAATACCAGGTGGTCCTGAGTATGGTCAGGACGCCCAAGTCAGCAGATAAGCAAACTACAGAAGCCAGAACAAGCTTGTGTTAGTCCTTCCCTTAACAAATATATAGAGACCTTGACAGTAAGGCACTTTCTGATTAAGTGCAGCTGCGATGTCTGGGAGGCGACCAAGGTCAGCTACTCCAAAGAAAGCACTCTTCTAAGGGGAAGCAGCTAAGTTCAGATGCTTAACGAAAGGTTTTGAAACTGGCTGTTTTTCTAGCTTTGGAAGTTTAAAGTGGCTGCTTTATACAAAATGAAGTTACTTTGGTTATTACAATTTGGGGGACTCCATTTGGGGCCATTACAATTCATAAAGAATTGAGTCTACTCAGGTGAATTTTTGAGATTGTCTTATGGATTTCATATAGTGCTCAGAATGAAGCATATGAAAAAATAGATGCAAAGCTGGGCATGGTAATCCATGCTTAGATCCTAGCTTGTGAAAGTCTGAGACAGGTAGATTCCTTGTTCAAGGCCAGTCCTAAGGCCAAATACTAAATTCCCTGCTAACCTAGACTGAATAGCAAGGCAGTGTTTCAAAAAGACTTAAAAAGCAAAACAGAAAATGAACAGAATTCCTTCAAGGTCGGTGTTGAGGTGGGTGTTTTAATTCCGAGTACCACAACAACTCATACATTTTGTGCCTTTTCTTAAAAGGCATAAAGCTGTTTTATGTGACTTTCATTTTCTGACAATGGACAATCAAAATCTATAGTTGTGTGTTTCCCCCCTCCAGTCCCCCACTACCATCTGGGAAACACAAGGTCAAGCAGAAGTTGCTCCTTGGTTCTTATCTAAAGGCCTTGTAATAAGGTAATGAGCAACCTCAGGCTTGCCTTTTCACCACGCATTTGTAATCCGCTAGGCACCATTTATATCACAAGTCAGGATAAAGCATCTGCTGACCCTCTACCATCCCTAGTCACTGTTGAGAGGGATCAGTTGATGCTGGCAGCGACCTTTGTCACTTCTCCTGTCCATGGTGTATCTGTTTATCTAGCTTCATTTTTATTTTCACCCTGAAGTTTTCTCCATAGTTTGACTCCTGTAAGGGCCTTCTTCCTCCTTCTGTGTTTCAGCATCACATTTCTATGTACTCTGCCCTCTTCCTGTTCCACCTCAGAAACCTTCAGCCATTTGCCTGGAGGAGCACTTCCCTTCTTCCCTACTTGATGCCACTGACCAGCTTCCTAGTCACATCCCCACACAGGCCCTTTGCTTTCTCATCTCTCTGCCTTTGTAGTAACCTGCTATTAAATATCCTTTGCACAGTTGGAGAGATGGCTCAGAGGCTGAGCACTGGCTGCTATTGTAGAGAACGCAGATTTGGTTCCCAGCACCCACATGGCAGCTAGCAACCATCTGTAACTCTAGTTCCAAGGGATCTGATACCCTTTTATGGCCTCAGCAGGCATTGCGTGCACAAGGTGTACTTACTTACATATCCTCTTCCTTTCAGTCATTGGCTCTGAATTACCCTTGAAGTCTGTTCTAGTTTGCTTCTCCATTGCTATGACAAAACACTCTGACAGTACCAACTTGGAGAGGAAATAGCTTACATCTCCTAGGTCACAGTTCATCACTGAGGGAGCCCAAGGTAGGAACTCAGGGCAGGAACCTGGAGGCAGAAGCTGAAGCACAGGCCATGGAGGAGCGCTGTTTACTGGCTTGATCCCCTGGCCCCTGCTCTACCTGCTTTCTTATATAACACAGGCCCACCTGCCCAGAGGTGTCACCACCTACAGTGGATTAGGCCCCCCCCATCAATCAGTAATCAAGAAGATGCCCCACAGACATAGCCATAGGCCAGTCCAATGGGGGCAATTCACCATTTGAGGCTCCCTCTACCCAGGTATATCAAGTTGACAATTAAAGCTATCCAGCACAATTAAGCCCTTGTCAAGCTGACACACAAACATATCGCTATTAAACCACAACCTTTCCATTTCTTCTTGTCCCCAAGATACAATGTTAACAGTATCACAACATAAGACCTTAAAAATCCCACAGTACTTTTAAAAGGAGATTGTTTGGATTTTTTAAGTCTCTTTAACCATGGGCTGCTGTAAAATCCCAAACAAGTACTGTCTTATTTCAAGGGGAAGAATCGGGTACATATAAGCAAAACCTAAGTTCAGCAAAGTAGATCCAAGGCCAGACATCTGGGATTCATTCACGATCTTCTGGGCTTCAAAGCGTTTTGGCAGCTCCACTTCTCTCACTCTGCCATCCATGCTACATACACCTTGTCTCGAAGACCCAGGCCGGCTCCATTCCACACCTGCTGCCACCCTTGGTAGTCATCCCGTGGTCCTGGCATCTCCAAAAAGCTGGGATCTCTACTGAAACTGAGGCTGCATCTTCACCAATAGGCTCTTCTGGCCTCTCCAGATTCTCTTCAGTCCTGGGGTCTTCACTACAACGGAGGCTGCACTTTCACCAATGGCCTTTCCTGGCCTCTTAGGATGCCAAGCCTCAGCTGCTCTGTGACCCCTTCATGCTTTGAACACCAGAACCATGCAGGAGACTCTTATACATTACCAAGGCTCAGGCTCCCTCTGGACCATAGCTTCTCTACTGACCCTGAGGAAATACTTCCCAGAAGATTTCACCACACTGATGCTGGTCTCTTGTTACTTACAGCTGATTTTTCAGCCCTAGCTAACCAGCATCAATTGTCCCAGTAAAGCAAAGGTTTTGCTTCAGGTTCTGGTCTCTTCTTAATCACAGCTAATTCTTCAGCCCCAGCCAACCAGAACCCACAGATTCTCAATTCAAAATACCACACAAACAGCCCTGATAGTCGCTGCTTCCCTTTGAAGCTTCACAAGCCAGGCCTCCATAGTTCACAACTCTTTGCAGCATAACTTTTCCAAGCTTCACAGCAACAAACTCTAAGCTTGCGATAGCTTTTTCAGCTCAAAGTTCCAAATGCTTCCAAAATCCTCCTAAAAACACCAAGGTCAGGTCTGTCACAGCAATTCCCCACTCTCTGGTACCAGTTTCTGTCCTAGTTTGTCTCAATTGCTGTGACAAAATACTTTTGACAAGTACCAACTTGGGGAAGAAAGA
Source organism: Nannospalax galili (assembly GCF_000622305.1). NCBI lineage: Eukaryota > Metazoa > Chordata > Mammalia > Rodentia > Spalacidae > Nannospalax > Nannospalax galili. The sequence continues at coordinate 1,646,818 of NW_008330832.1, forward strand.
GTTTATTTTATAGGGGGTTAATGAAACGGGCGCAGGAAGCAAGAGAAAGCAGCTCAAGATCCCACAAAGCTTAAGAACTCTCTTAAGACCTCGCAACCTGGGACAAAATGTCCCAGGAACCAATTGGAATCAATGGGGGACATTCTCATTAAAACCATCACAAAGCCTGAGTTCAAATATTGTCTAAAAGAAGCATTCTGTTGGCTCCTTGCCTCCAAAAGTCTGCTCACTTGCATTTTGTCTTGTATGTCATGGAAATGCAAAGAGAATTTTAGGACCTGAATGTCAGTGTTATTTGGGAAAGTACTTTTAACAGAATTGTTTGTGTAGAGAAAATAAACACTTAAGTCTTACAGTGAGTGAATTCATATAGAACTCAAACTTCGTCCTTTTGAGATTTACCTTTTATGACTGAATAACTTGAACCCAGTTGGAAGGAAAAGGAAATACAAAATATATGAGCTGCCAGGCGTGCTGGTGCACACCTTTAATCCCAAGGCAGAGGCAGAGGCAAGCAGAGATCAAGGCCAGCCTGGTCTACATAGTGAGTTCCAGATCAGAGGGAAACCTTTCTTTTTGTAATATGTTGTTATTTTTATGTGTATGTGTGTATTGCCTGCACCTGTGTTGTGCAGTGCCCGCAGAAGAGGTTGTCGGATCCCCTGGAACTAGAGTTATGGACAGTTGTTAGCTGCTATGTGGGTGCTGGGATTTGAACCCAGGTCTTCTACAAGAACAGCTAGTGCTCCCAACCGCTGAGCCATCTCTTCAGCCCCAGGGAGACCTGTCTTCAAAAGATATGAGTGGGCTGAATATATTAGGAAGCCAGGAATTAAAGAATTTGGGGAACATGTTTTGGTTTTGTGTACATATGAATGCATATGAGCACGCTGTGTGCTTGCTGCAAACTTAACCTGAAGCCTCACATGCTAAGAAGCCTCACATGCTAAGAAGGGTGTTTTCTGAGACTGGATCCTAATCTCATCATGGGGCAAGGGCTGACTAATGAAAAAAAAAAACAGTTGTGGGGCTGGAGAGCTGGCTCAGCGGTTTAGAGCACTGACTGCTCTTGCAGAGGACCCAGGTTTGAGTCCCAGCACCCACATGGCAGCTACAAACCATCCTTAACTCCAGTTCCAGGGAATCCGAAGCCCTCTTCTGTCCTCCTTGGCACCGGAGGACACGGGTACACTTACAAACATGCAGGCAATACATTCATACACATAAAAATAAATAATAATGCCGGGTGTGGTGGCGCATGCCTTTAATCCCAGCACTGGGGAGGCAGAGGCAGGCGTATCTCTGTGAGTTCAAGGCCAGCCTGGTCTACATAGTGAGTTCCAGGACAGCTGGGGCTGCAGGGAGAGCCTGTCTCAAAAAGACCAAAAAATAAATAAATAAATAATAATAAATAAAATATTAAAGAAAAAAAATAGTTATACAGCCAAAATGGAGATTTCTTTTGCATGCATGTATCTATCTTTATAAATAAGTGGGCACATTTGTGAGCAGGTGCACCTACCTGTGGAGGCCAGAGGTTGATGTCAGGTATCTTCCTTGTTTATTTTCCACCTTATTGGCTGAGGCAGGGTCTCTTGATGAACCTGAACCTTGCCAGTTTGACTAATCTATCTAGCTAGTGTGCCCCAGAAATCTCCTGTTTCTCCTTTTCAAGCCCTGGGATTATAGGAAGACTGCTGTGGCCACATGTCTTTTATGGGATCCCAACTCTGGTCCTCAGTTGCACAGTAACTGCTTTATCTACTATACCATCTCCCCAATTCCAAAGTTAGATGTTTTCATCCACAGGTCTTCAGATGATTTTGTGTGTGTGTGTGTGTGTGTGTGTGTGTGTGTGTGTGTGTGTGTGTGTGTGTGTGTGTGTGTGTGTGTGTGTGTGTGTGTGTGTGTGTGTGTGTGTGTGTGTGTGTGTGTGTGTGTGTGAGAGAGAGAGAGAGAGAGAGAGAGAGAGAGAGAGAGAGAGAGAGAGAGAACCAGTGAGCCATTATCCAAAAATATTTTTTATATGTACATATATTTGTATATGTATCTATGTATGTACTGAGGAGGTTGGTTTTGAGACAGGGTCTCCCTTGCAGCCCCAGCTGGCCTGGACCCTGCTTTTTGACCAGGCTACCCTCATTCTCACCACCTGTCTCTGCTGGGGTGCAAGGCCTGTGCCAATGCCTAGTGGAAGGGATTTATTGAATCAGCATTTTCTTCCTAATTTGAGTTTTGTGTCTTTTCTATTTCCTAAGAGAGCTTTACATGTTAAACTTTTTTTCCAGGTCTTTCTCCTTGTTGATTGAGTAGTCTTTCTTCTGACACTTTCTGGTCTTTCTTTTCCAGTGTAAAGAGAATGGTGCTTTCACTGTGCTTGTTGACCACTATGTGAAGGATGAAGAAGGCACCGGAGTTGTACACCAGGCCCCTTACTTCGGTGCTGTGAGTAGCATCAAGCAGATGTATTTATGAGAAGTCACTGTCTGTGGCCACTTTTCCTGGGACTCCTGCTGAGTCTCATCAAGCTCCTCACTCTAGCCGAGACCATGGAGTCAGGCCTTTACTGGCTCTTTGACCCTAAAGATGGCACAGGAAACTTGCATCTGCATTCACACTCTTCCTGAGCTATTGTAAACTCTTCAGATCCTAGTTCACCTGTCTGCCTTCCTGGTAGTGTCATTGTTAGGGTTAAATGAGCTAATGTGGTAAAGTGACTCGGCATCCCTCACATGGAGTGCTACTTAGTAATGCTCTTCAGAGCCACTTCTGAAGCCTTGTGGTGTGACCTAGCAAATCTATGATATCTGAGGCCCAGTTTACTTGTGTAATAGGGAATAGTCACCCTTTGGAGCATCCATTGACAGGACTTAAAGCTGTATGTACATCAAACAATGGTATTAAATGCATAGTACTTCTCGACATGCGTGGACTCACATACATGCAGGCAATACACTCATACACATAAAATAATAATAAATAAAATATTTTTAAAAACACATAGTGCTCTCTACCTAGATGGACTTTTGTTTTCTAGATGTGCGTGTATCTTATTTAAAATCTGATTCCGTTTTAAAATCTGTGTTCTCTAATGACTGAGATGACTGGGCTAGACAATCTAATTCCTGTCCATCTGTGAGGCTTAGATCCCATAAACAGGCCTTACGTCATATCCAGCTAGAAGTAGAAGGTGGATTAGGTATGTACAAGGCACTATTGGAAGCATCTCTTAGACTTTCTGTCACCTTGTGCTCCCCACCACCACACGCACACAGACTCCCTTTTTCTCACCCAACTCCTCCTGTCTTTGCCTTTTCTCAGGATGACTTTCGAGTCTGTATGGACTTCAATATTATTCAGAAAGATTCAACCCCTATTTGCCCCGTGGATGCTTCAGGCTGCTTCACAGAAGAAGTGACACATTTTGTTGGGCAGTATGTGAAGGTCTGTAGTCCTGTGAAGTAGAAGTCTCATCATGCTTATTTCTGTTTTTTCCCAGTAAGGAAATTGATACAACTAATTCATCTTCATTATCTACACTTGTGTTAGGGTTAATATGGAAGTTTTAAAATTTTTTGTTTAGGCACTTAAGATTAGCAAAGATAGATACTATGAGCCACATTCAGAGGGTCTGCTATGTTTAGAGAAGGAAGTGTGCTATAATTTCATCTGTAAGAATCAGGAAACCTGCTCTTGTTTGTCATGGAGCAGCCTTGTCATGCTCAGGTCGTCATGTCTCATCGAAAGCTTTACTACCTTAAATGAGTTAAGTGGCTAAAAATGAGCAGAACGGTTTTCTGGTTTTGGGTTTTTAATGTGGTTCTAAGAAAAAGACAAGGGGCTCATGCATGCTAAGTAAGCCCCTTACCACTGACCTACATCCCCAGCCCCCTCCACAGAGATTTTTTTCTTTTTTAATGACACAGTTGTTATTTGTATCTTTCATTTATAATGAAATACCAGAATTTTAATAATTGTATTGTTACTAAGTTTGTTAAGGTATTTTAATGACTAACGTTAAAAATTTTTGACCGGACGCTGATAAAAATATCATCAACGTTGAAGGAACAGGGGTGACTTCTTATTGCCTCCACCTTCACTCACAGTTACCCTTTCTGCTGGAGGTGAGAGGAGACAGAGGCAGAGCTTTGCATTTGTGGGTGTACTGGCTAGCATGCACTCACGTCTTCATATTTAGGGGTCTGGCTCATGTCTGTCCTGTAGAATTGGTGCTTAGTAACCGTCCTCTTAGTTTCAGAAGAGTTGTATCAAGTTTTCGCTTTCCTCAGAAGCTGTGTGAGATTAGGAAAAAAAAAAGAAAAAAAATGGATGTGTAAAAATCTGTTTTCTATCGTGGTCACATATATATTTAATTTTTTAATTTAAATTTTTACTTTTTTTGTGTATATGAGTGTTTTGCCTGAATACAAATGCAGCAATGTGTGCAATACCTGTGGAAGCCAGAAGAGGATGTCATGTTCCCTGAAACTGGTGTTAGGGATGGTTGTTAGCTGCCATGTTGGTGCTGGTAACCAAATATGGGTCCTCTGCAAGAGCAGCCAGTGCTCTTTAACACTGAGCCATCTCTCTAGCCCTGTGGTCATATATTTTTTAAGATGAAAAACGTCTCTGAAATTTTATGGTAGTATTCTTTTTTAATACCAACTTTAAATGTAAGAATATCCTGTAAATATTCAGGTATAAATGTGCTGTTCAGTGTCCTGAAATTCATCCCATTTCCTCCCTGTGCCCATGTTCACATCATAACCTCAGAGAACTGTCATCAGACCTGTTTTCTTTCTAGTCTTTTTCTTTTATCCAGTTTATTGGTTTCATGAAGAGATATGAGACTTAGACATTTACGTTTATTTAAATTTTTTAAAAAATATTTCTGTCTGTGTGTGTGTCTGTCTGAATGTATGCCATGTGTGTGTTGGTGTCTGTTTAGACCAGAAGGGAACATCAGATTCCCTGGAACTAGAGTTGGGTGATTGTTAGCCTCCTGACATAGTTGTTGAGGACTAAACTTGAATCCTCCAGAAGAGCAGCAAGTGTTTTTAACCACTGCGCTATCTCTCCAGTGTCAGCACCCTCCACACACACCAATTTTTTTAACCTTTGTTTCCTTTGGAGGGGGGGGTAGGAGCGGTGTGCACATGTCCACATACATGCCGTGGTGTTCCTGTGGAGGTCAGAGAACTATTGGTGTGAGTCGGTTCTCTCCTGCTACCATGGTGGCTCCAGGGATCAAACTCAGGTCATCAGACTTGGCAGCAAGTGCCTTTACCCCTTGAGCCATTTCTCCAGCCCAAACATTTGCATTAAAATACAAATGAATGTCAGCAGAAGGCTGCGTAGGTGGCACTGATGTTGATGAGAAACTAAAAGTCAGCCTTGCCCTGGGTATGTCTCCTTCTGACCAGTGCCATCTGCATTTTGCTTCCCCAGGTCAGACACTCCCCTTATTTACAAGTCAGTGCCCAGTTGGTTTGTGCGAGTGGAGCACATGGTGGACCAGCTCCTTAAGAACAATGACCTGTGTTACTGGTGAGCATGAAATATGTCTCTTCCTCTACTGTCCTTGTGTGTAGTTGTGTAGTATGTGTAGTCACACTCCCTCTAAATTACTACCCATCTCTTAATGGTTAATTATAGTTAATAACCTGTTCTTTGTGTAAGGAACATAAAATCATATTGAATACCCAAAGTAATATTTTTCTTAAAATAGAAGATGTAAGAAAGCATTTTATCTTTGTAAAATCCAATAGAAGCTGGGCATGGTGGTGCACGCTTTTAATCTCAGCACTTGGAGGCAGAAGCAGGTCGATCTCTTGAGTTCAAGGCCAGCCTGGTCTACGTAGCAAGTGCCAGGCCAGCTGGGGCTACAGGGAGACCTTGTCTCAAAAAGACCCCCCAAAAAACTCAATAGAGATAAATAAATATAATTGGCTTAATTCACATTATGGAATGACTTTGGAAAAAAAATCTTTTTACAGAATTCATTAGCTTTATGTGTATGAATGTATTGCATGCATGTATCTAAGTATACCCGCGTCGTGCAGTGCCCATGGAGAACAGACAAAGGCGTCAGATCCCCTGGAACTGGAGTTAGCCACTATGTGGTTGCTGAGATTTGAACCAGGTCCACTGCAAGAGCAGCCAGTTCTCTTAACTGCTGAGCCATCTCTCCAGCCCCAGAATTTGTTAGCTTTAAATAATCACTTTCAGGATAAACACTGGTTTAGGATGTATTTGCCAAAACTGTTGATAGTTCACCACTTTTGGTGCTCGAATTCCTGGACTAGATGGTGGGTGTCTCTGTCCTTGACTTAACAGAGAAACACAAGCACAGAAACTTGTCTCCCCAGCTGCCATCTGCTTTCAGGTGCCAGCCCACCTGCTGTCCTTTCAACCTGTATGTGACCATGGAATAAGGATCAAGTCTGTAGAGCAGTGCTTTTGACTGAGTGTTTAAACTCTGTACTTCTCACCTGGACCCAGTTAGTCTTAAAAAGTATATTTGATTTTGGAAGAATGAGAACCTCGGGGCAGTAAAATAAATGGTTGTAATCTGTAGCTTTTTAATATTTCTTAGCAGCGTGATCCATGGTTGTCAAAAAGTTTTCTGTTTTCAAAGCTAGTGACCCTTGCTAGTTCCCCAGATGTGCTAGGTACTGGGTGTAGAATATAGTAAGATAGCCTAGGGAGCCTGGAGATACCCAAACTAATCTTTATCATCAATGCCAATGACCCAAGAGAAGAGGAATTTGAGAGCCTAGGGATGTCTTAACCTATGCTTGGGAGGGATTCCTGCAAAGCCGATCCTTGAGAGGTAAGAACAGCTGTCCAATCAGAAGCAGTGGAAGTGTTGGGAATGGGAAGGATCACAGAGAGAAGGGCTGCCTGGCAGAAGGAGGCATGGCAAAGGCTGTTAGGTGAGGGGCTGCGTGCTAAGGACCTTGCCTCATTGCTGAAGCCTAAGGCATGAGGCCAGGGATGACCACAGAGGAACAGCCTGCCAACGCCCCCGGGCCATTGGGAGCCGGTGTTAATGAGGAAGCCACTATTCTGTGGATAATACAAAACTACAGTTGAGTTGGAAGGGGGATGAATGATCAGAGGTCTTCCGTGACCCCAGCCGACCAGGACACAGAAAGCATGTGATAGTCATGGATGGCAGCTCAGGCTGCCACATGTGCTGTCCATTTAGAGGGCGTGCTTGCTCCTAATTGGGAGCTTAGCATTTCCACAAAATGTCACACAAAGGCTTATGTGGATACAATTTATAATTTTCAACTATATATGTTCTTATATGACCATTGATCTAATCTGTTTATAACAGGGTCCCAGAGTTTGTTCGAGAAAAGCGGTTTGGAAATTGGCTGAAAGACGCACATGACTGGGCAATTTCCAGAAATAGATACTGGGGTTCTCCTATCCCACTGTGGGTCAGCGAAGACTTTGAGGAGGTAAGGAAAGGCCGTGTGGCCCTGTATTATATTGACTTTTGCTGAAATATTTTGTTGTGCTGTATGTATACCATGTAAAGAATGTGGAATCATTTCTCCTTTTTTTTTTTCCCTGAGATAGGCTCTTGCTGTGTAGCGCTGGCTGGCCTGGAACTAGCTCTTTAGACCTTCCTACCTCTGTCTCCTGAGTGCTGGGATTAAAGGCCTGCCACCACCACGTTCAGCCTAGAGAATTTTTTTTTAAATATTTTATTTATTATTTTTATTTTATGTGTATGTGTGTATTGCCTGCATATAGGTAACTGCACCCATGTTGTGCAATGTCCGCGGAAGACAGAAGAGGCTGTCAGATCCCCTGGAACTGGAGTTGCAGAAAGTTGTTAGCGGCTATGTGGGTGCTGGGATTCGAATCCAGGTCTTCTGTAAGAACAGTCAGTGTTCTTAACTGCTGAGCCATCTCTCCAGCCCAGAGTTTTTATTTTTACTTAAATGCAGCTCTAAATTTTTTTTTCTGTATGAAGGGAAGAGTACAGTTTATTTTCCTCAGGGAAACCCACAAATTAAATCTTTTTTTCTTATGTTTCTTTGATTTCCCCCACTCCCTGCTACCACATTCTTAATAAAAGTTAAAGTGATCTTACAGGTAATGAAATTAAAAACTTGTAGAAAAATTTTCTAAGCCTTATATACTTTAACGTCCAAAATCATATTTATTATGTATGTGCATGTAGATACATACACATAGGTAGGTATGGTGCGCACGCGCTCTCTGGGCGCACTCCCGGAATGGCACGGCAGGTCCACAGGCTCCCCCGCCGTGCGTCTCCAGGAAGGCAGGTCTGGTCCCACGGGCTTTTCCGTGTCTCTGGGCCTCAGGCATGGTGTGCGCGGGTATCTCGGGGTCCCCACCACACCTGG
>NW_008330832.1:1656256-1660580 GCF_000622305.1 Nannospalax galili
CTGTTAGATGACTCTCATTCTGGGTGATCTAACTAGCTCCATCCTCATGTTTACCTAAACATGACCCTTACATCTTGTGATTTAGGCTGATTTTATTTTAATGTAGTCCAAACACAGTAATTTAGTTCTAGTCTTGTCTTGAGAAGATTCCAGATTGAAGAGCCAGGTCCAGGTGCCAGGAAGAAAGTAAGATAGCTTACAGCAGTAGTGCAAGACATTTCATGTATTTTAGGCCGAGGTCTGCATACAGTAAATGGCTCAGAAATACCTGTTGAGATGGTGGCTGTGATGTTTAAAATCCTGTCCATACAGGGACCCTGTGGAAAAAGGGTGGGTAACAAAGTGGCAAAGTCAGCACTTGCTTATTTGGGGGGCAACTTCTGGTCTTTTGTGAGAGATAAGCCATATAGATGATAACTGTCCTTCAGCCCAAATTGGTATATTAGACAGTAAATGGCTCAGAAATACCTGTTGAGATGGTGGCTGTGATGTTTAAAATCCTGTCCATACAGGGACCCTGTGGAAAAAGGGTGGGTAACAAAGTGGCAAAGTCAGCACTTGCTTATTTGGGGGGCAACTTCTGGTCTTTTGTGAGAGATAAGCCATATAGATGATAACTGTCCTTCAGCCCAAATTGGTATATTAGTAAGTTTTTAAAGAAAATCAGGTTTCTGAAAACAGAATGCTACCTAAATTAACTCAGCATGATCTCTTTGGCTCTAAGGAGCTCCTGCTCTTAACTGTTTTTCACAGGTAGTTTGCATTGGGTCAGTGGCAGGACTTGAAGAACTGTCAGGAGCAAAAATCTCAGATCTCCACAGAGAGAGGTCAGCATCTGAATGTTTGACTCATTTCAGTCCTGTATCCTGATAAAACTATCACTAGCAAATTATAGGTCTTCACTTGGAAAGCACTGGCCTGTTACTTTGTTGACAAGCCATGTTGGTTGTGGGGATGTGTCTGTCCTTCCTCCTTATTTGAAATGTCAGATGACTTTGGTACATGACCTTTGAGATTAAGGAATACTCCTGGTGCTCTCAGCCTTTGAGAATGACCGATCTGCTTTGCAAAAGCATATGCATCATTTTAAACACTGAATATATTCTGAGACTATATTCTCAGACTGAATATATTTTGACATTGAATAATTATTCTGGATTGTGCTTGCGCAAATGTAGATGGTACAGGTAAGTTCATCACTCTGTGACCTGTTAGTACATCAAGATGCAGACAGGAGATGTAGATGGATGCTGGTGGCATAACATAGCATCCCATCTTATAATAAGAGTAGGAACACACTCCAAATCACTATAGTAGGAGCCAGGCATGGCAACAATAATCCTAGCAATCAGGAGGCACAGGCAGGGGCATTCTCAGCTGCACAGCAAGGTTGAGGCCAGCCTGAACTTGAGGCTCTGTCTCAAAAAACTAGAAGGAAAAGGTATAGTAAATGCATAAACTAATTATAGTTATTTATTGTCATGATTACTATGAGATGTGCATAATATTATTTTTTATTTTTTATTTTTTTGGTCTTTTTGAGATAGGGTCTCCCTGTAGCCCCAGCTGTCCTGGAACTCACTATATAGACCAGGCTGGCCTTGAACTCATAGAGATCCACCTGCCTCTGCCTCCCAAATGCTGGGATTAAAGGCGTGTGCCACCACGCCAGGCTATAAATGCAATTTTGATAAAATCTTTTCACGTGGGTGAGGAAATGAAATATCATCCATGTAATGAATCATTAAGCTATTAGGATATAATTGTCTGACTTGTTCCATATGTTGGGTAACATAACATTGGCACAGTGTAGAGCTATCAAGCAAACCTTGACGAAGTACTTTGTATTGCTATTTCTTAGTAGGTTATTGGTTGTTGATTGTGGGACTAGTAAATTCAGTTTTTTCACAGTCTTGTGGATGAAGAGGAATTGTAAAAAAAAAAAAATCCCTTTAAATCTATATTTATTTGCCATTTTAAAGGAATCATATTAGGTTGGGGCAACTCTCGTTGAAATGCTCCAATAGGCTCGATAACTTCACTAACTTTTTTTTTTTTTTCGGTCTTTTTGAGACCAGGGTCTCTCTGTAGCCCCTGCTGGCCTGGAACTTGCTATGTAGACCAGGCTGGCCTTGAACTCACAGAGATCTTCCTGCCTCTGCCTCCTGAGTGCTGGGACTAAAGGAGTGTGCTACCATGCCTGGCCATTAACTTTCTTAAATCTGATTTTTTTCTTGGCGTGTTCCATGGACTAGTAGATTCTTCTGTATGCACACTGCCTGCAGCTGTTTGTCCACTAATTCTTTTAAACCTTGTAATTTTTCTTTAGAGGCCACAGTTCCACCCAAATGGGAATCTTAGTCATCCATTTTAGAGACAGGGCATAATGTGAAACCGTGGCCTTTGAAACAAATTTTGATTATGTTCAATATTAAGAGACAATCTCCACTGAGATCAAAGATCTCTTCTCCATAGATTAATAGCAATATCAGCAACAAAGTTTTTTGTTTTTTTAACAGAGCATAAGGTGGGGGTCTATTTACAGAGGAGTGGACACCCCCTATTTATGGCTGCAGTGGAAAGTCCACCTTCAAATATAGATCCTGTGACTTCCTGCAGCTGCAGAAAATAGTGAGGGGCCTCCGTGCTTTGACACTCATTTATCCTTAGCCCCTCCCCCACATGCAGCCAAGGTCGAATGATTGAGTGAGAGGGGTAACTGACTTCCCCCTGGAGTCCTTGGTGAGTGTGGGAAGGAGGTGTGACTATAGCTTGCCAGTATAACAGTCCGAGTACACTTCCAGTTAACACTCCACCCCTTCCTCTAGCTCTTGGAGGGGGTGGTAGGTGTGGGATGGTCTTCCTCCTATTGTGTCAAGGCACTGAAGTTTCAGTCTCGGCACTGTCAGTTTTCCATGGGCTGTTGGCCCATTTCAGTGGGATTCCATCTACTATAAAAACACAAACATTGGGGCTGCAGAGATGGCTCAGCGGTTTAGACCACTGACTGCTCTTGCAGAGGACCTGGGTTTGATTCCCAGCACCAACATGGTGACTATGAATCATCCTTAACTCCAGCTCCAGGGGGAATTCGATGCCCTCTTCTGACATCCACGGCATTGCACGACAGGGGTCCACTCACATACATGCAGGCAGTACACTCATACACATAAAATAGAAATAATAAAAATATTTTTTAAAAAACTACGAACATCTTGAAGCAAGAATATCTAAACAGTGGCTTCTATAGTAACTTAACCTATGGGTGTAAACACAAATACTTGGGCAGTACTTCAGGTGCATCACAACCATCTAACAAAACAATTGCAGTGGCTTCCCACTGGGGCCTATATTCTCTCTTGCCACAGGGGGTTGGTCTGGTCTACAGTACCAGATATGTATGCTCCACCCCTAGGAGCAGGCATCATATCCAATCAAAAGTTTGCTGGTTGTACATACACTAGACACTCCACTATTGCACCAGCAGGAACATCTTGTTTGGTATGTTGATAGTGCAACACTTGGAGTCCGTCATTGAGCAGAATTATAGGGGATGATTTTCCCCTAGGCATCTTGCATATTGCCCTTTGGCACCATGAAAGCCGACCCATCCAGTAGCAGGGAGTTTCCAACTTAGTTCAAGTTCTGTTTCTCCCTCTCCTGCACTCACATCAAGCAGTGTGTTCAGCAAAAGTGTCCCTCCGTCCTCTTCCAGTGTACAGCCAACATTATTGGCAATGGCCTTTATTGTTTTGGGGACTTCCAGGGCCCCTCAGGCCAACAGCTCATAGGGGGACAACCCACTTCTGGCACTGGGATTTTCCTTTAACAACTGTATTGCTTCTGGGCTTTCTTCCATTCCTGTAGGGTCCCTTCTGTGTTTAAGGCTTTTTTAAAAACTGTGTATCTGGAGAAATTTTTCCCCTTTATTCCCATAGTTCTTTGTATAGCCCTCCTTCACCCCCTCCCCTTTAAATATCCCCCTTTTTGCATATTTCCCAGTAGTAATACCTTTTTATCCTGCTACTCTTCTCTCACAGGTTTCTTTTTTCACTTGACCTCCCTGCTTCCCTTCCATATTCTTGGTCCCTGCAGTTCCATCAGGATGTGCATTCACTTATAAGGATTTGGTGCTAGGATCCATATATGAGGGAGAACATATGTCTTTTGTTTTTCTGAGTCTGTGTTACTTCACTTAGTATAACAATTTCTAGATCTATCCATTTAAACATGGTTGAGGAAAGACATCCCCATACAAATACAAGAAGCACATCCCACAACAAATAGACAGGACTAGAAAATAAACACCCCACAGCATATCAGT
>NW_008330832.1:1660704-1666755 GCF_000622305.1 Nannospalax galili
CATGGTAGGTTAAGAGTTCTCTACACTGTTTTCCATAGAAGCTACAGGAGTTTGCAAACCCATCAGCAGTGAATGAGCATTCCCCTTTCTCCACATCCTCACCAGCATTTGGTATCATTTGTTCTCTTGATCCTAGCCAGTCTGACTGGGGTAAGGTTTTAATTTGCATTTCCCTAATTACTAGCGATGTTGAATACTTTTTAAGACGTTTCATAGCCATTTTTATTTCTTCCTTTGAGAACTCTCTGTTTAGATCTTTAGCCTATCTTTTAATTTTGGGTCATTTTCTTTCTTGTTTCTTTGTTTTTCAGTTCTTTATGTATTCTGGATGTTAAAGCTCTGTCAGATGTGTCACTGGTGAAGTTTTTTCCCTCACTCTATGGGTTTTCTCTTCAATTTTTTGATTGTTTCTTTTGCTGTACAAAAGCATTTTAGTTTAATGAGGTTCCACGTGCTGACTGCTGACCTTAACTCCTGAGCAACTTCTGTCCAATTTAGAAAATCCTTTCCTACACCTATATTTTGTAGAATACTGCAAATATTTTCTTCTAATAGTTTCAGGGTTTTGTGATTCACATTGAGGTCTTTGATCCATTTGAAGTTGACTTTTGTGCAAGGTGAAAGATAAGGATCTAGTTTCATTCTTCTACAGATATAGATGCAGTTTTTCCAGCACCATTTGTTGAAGATACTGTGTTTCCTCCATGTGTGTTCTTGGCAACTTTGTCAAATATCAGGTAGCTGAAATTGCATGTACTCAGGTTTGGGTCTTCAGTGATGTTCCATTGATCTATGTGCCTACTTTTGTGCTGGTACCATGCTGTTTTATGATTATAGCGCTGTACTCTACTTTGAGATCTGGTATAGTAATCCCCCCAGCGTTGCTCTTTGTGCTCAGGGTTGCTTTGGCCATCTCAGGTCTTTTGTGCTTCCATATGAATTGTGGTGGTTTGAATGAAAATGTCCCCCATAGGCTCCAAGTGTTTGGACATTTTGTCTCCAGATGATGGCGCTCTTTTGGGAGGTTTGCATCTATATTCATTAAGGATATGAGTCTATATTTTTCTTTTCTGGTTGTGTCTTTACCTGGTTTCGGTATTAGAGTGATGCTGGCTTCATAGAATGAAATTGGGAGTTCACTCTCTGTTTCTATCATTTTGAAGTGTTATTTGTTGGAGGTCTTCTTTAAATATCTGGTAGAATTCTGTAAATCCATCTGGATCTTGGCTTTTGTTAGTCAAGAGGCTTTATTTTACTATTTTGATTTCCTTATATGTTATGGGTCTGTTTAAACTGTTGATCTCTTCTTGGTTTAACTTTGGTGGTTCCCATGATTTTAGATATTCATCCATTTCTTTTAGATTTTCAAATGTAGTAGTATATAGGTTTCTGAAATATTCCCTTATTATGGTCTGGATCTTTTGGGTATCTGCTGTGGTGTTTCCCCTTTCATCTCTGATTTTGTTGATTTGGAGGTGCTCTTTTTTTCTTTTGGTTAACTGGGTTAGTGGTCTTTCAATATTGTTTATCTTTTCAAAGAACCAGCTCTTAGATTCATTGATTCTTTGTACTGTTTTCTTTCTCGTCTGCTGGGTTTGGGTTTCATTTGTTCTTGCCTTTCCAGTGTCTTGAGTTGTAGTGTTAAGTCATTTATTTGGGCTCTTTCAAATTTTTTAATGTAGGCATTTAGAGCTATAAATTTCCCACTTAGGACTGATTTTAAAGTGTGTCAGGGGTTTTGTTGTGTTGTATTGTCCTTTTCATTGAATTTCAGGAATTCTTTTATTTTTCTTAATTTCTACTTTGGTGTGCACTTCGATAAAAGTCTGATGAAGTTCCTCCTCCAGTGAATGTTGCCAAGACCCTCTGAAGAGACCAATCAGAGAGCTATCTGGCTTTAAAAATAGTTACAGTATCTAGTAATCTGTTAAATGATATACCATTAACAGTGTCTCTAATTTCAGATCTAGTATCATTAATAAAATTTTGCCAAAATACCCTTCCCCCAGTACTTCCAAATCCATCCTTTTTTATAGGATTTGTTTTTCCTCTTACATTATGCAATAATAATAATTGAGCAATTTTTTGACCTGCCTCTAATTGAACAAGAGTTGGAGTTCATCGTGACCATTATTTCTCCTGTATAGTCACTGTCACTAACTCCAGGATGTACTTGTAGGCTCTGCAAAGTCAAGCCACTTCTACCTATAATTAGTCCATGAGTTCCAAAAGGAAAAGGCCCATATGCTCCAGTCAGTAACTTTGTAACTTTTCTATGGGGCAGTAAACATATTACCAGGTAATACTAAGTCTATGGCTGCACTGCCTAGAATGGCATGAACAATATCAGCAATCCCAGTATTTACCTTTCCTACATTTTGGGTGAGGTACAGGTGGAAGGTTATTAGAATCCCTTGAGACATTTGGAGTATTTCTAGCAGTTTTTCCTTTATGACAGTCCTTTTTCATAGGTCCTAATCCTCCACAGGTGTAAAGCATTTAGTCTTACTTGCGTTAAAGATACCTTTCAGAGTGGCAGCAAGTAGATTAGGTTTATATCTTTGGGACCCTATATCCATGCAGGCCTTTATATTTTCATCTAAGGGACCTCCCTGGGCTTTCAAAACTTTTGAAAACAAAAACCTTTTTGACATTCAGAATTTGCATTTTCATGTGCTAAGGTTTCAAATAGCATGTCTCATAATTCCAAGTTTGACACATTTTTGGTTTTCTGTTGTTTCTTTTAAACAAAATTTTTTTAAAAATCAGTGTAAGGCTCATTGGTAGATTGTAAAATTTTTGTTAAAGATTTAGAAATCTCACTGGGAGCTCCTACCAAATCCCAAGCTCCAAGGCAGCATAATCGTACTTGAACATTTGCTGCATCATCATATTGAAGTTGAGCTTGTATACCAAACCATGGGCCACTTTTTCTTAGTTGCGTACTAGAGATAGTAACATCACTGGCTGCATTGTGCCTGGTTGCTTGTTTGGCCTCATCTCTCCCCCAAGTTGTTTTATTTTATTTTATTTTATTTTTTTGTCTTTTTGAGACAGGGTCTCCCTGTAGCCCCAGCTGTCCTGGAACTCACTATGTAGACCAGGCTGGCCTCGAACTCACAAAGATCCGCCTGCCTCTGCCTCCCAAGTGCTGGGATTAAAGGCATGTGCCACCACACCTGGCTCCCCCAAGTTTTAAATTACACGAAGGCTCCTTGGCTCAAAGTAGTCCTCAAAAGCATATCCCAGTCATAAGGGATTAGATGATATTCATTAGCCATTCCTTGCAAAATTCCTTTGATATATTTAGATTGCATTCCATACATGACTATAGCACTTTTTAATTCCTTACTTATCTTAAATGACAAGGGAGACTATTGCAAGTATCCTTGGGAAACTGTTGATTTGGGGCCCCCTGCTGGATTGTTACAGGATATGCCAAAGATGTTTTTAAGGCTTCTAAATCTTCCTTTTTTCTTACATCTAGCACTGATTGCATAAATAGAGTCATGGGGACCTTTACCGATGGAGGAAATTTGTTGTATTGTGGTGGAGAATACACAGGGACAGAAGGTTGCACTGCTTTTACAGCAGGGAATGAAAAAGATTTATTCATGTCCCCTAGATCTCTTAATTTTTCTGATAATTTTTGGAACTGCTATAAAAACTTCTTTCCTTCAGTTGGACATGGGAAGGAGCACTCATCTTTTATTTCTGTGTTACTTTCCACCTCAGAGAAGTTAGAATCTGTTTCTGACTTTTCTTGTTCTTTCTTTAAATAAATACCCTCATGATTATTGACTGGCTTTCATTAATTTTTCCATTTTCTTTTCAACCTCAGAATGGCTTCTATTCTTTGTTTGATTCTTCAGATCCTGATTGTAGGGGTTCCAAGGCCAGAGCGATGATTGCACAAAGACAAGACCCTCAGAGGAATGGATTCCCCTTGCTGATGAGCTTGCTGCAGAGTTTTCATTACTTACTTCTTCCAAACTTTTAGATTTAATGAGGCTCTCCGCAAGAGATGAAACCAATAACAATGTTTATGAACTAACTGAAAAAAAACTTAGAAACTTGACTGATTCACTTTTACTCTGGAGCTTTTTTAAAGCTCTTGCAAAGTATCAATATATTCTGCCTAGACTGAACGGGAATTTCCCGTGACTCCACAGTCCCAAAAGTTTCACTTACTTCAGAGCATTCCCTTTTGGTCTGTGTTCCTGGTATGTGCTGTATCCATTGAGCCCCATGTCAAGTGCCAGATGTAGTCGTTGAGTGAGCAGAGACTCGAAAGGACTGGAAGACACAGTGGAGCATCTGAGACTCACCGTCCACAGACGCAGATCCTTCTCATTCCTGATCTTTTATTCAGTACTAAAATAATGGATGGGTTGATTTTACAGAAAATCTTGTGCCAAGAACACATAAGACATACAATAACAGGTTACATACAGTAAGAAATTAAGGAATACAATGTATAAATGTTATCAAAGTGACCTCTAAACTAAACATATGTGCCAGAATTGTCTCCTTCCTGGAATAGCTTCAGCCCAACCAGTGTTTTCAAAAACTTAAGAGCAGGTTTTGGGGCTGGAGCGATGGCTCAGCGGTTAAGAACACTGGTGGTTCTTGCAGAAAACCCAGGTTCAAATCCCAGCACCCACATGGCCGCTAACAACTGGCCGTAACTCCGGTTCCAGGGGATCCGACAGCCTCTTCTGACCTCCATGGGCATTGCATGACACAGGTGCACTTACCTACACACAGGCAATACACACATACACATAAAATAATAGAAATAATAAATTTAAAAAAAATTTTTTTTTAAAGAGCATGTTTTGCCCCAGCGGTTTGCATTCTGGGTACACTGTTTGCAGTGGTCACATAGTTCTTTTGTCCTTTCATTGAACATTGGCTCTGGAAGTATGCCATCAGCCATCCAGTCACAAGACTCTTTGTGAAGCAGCTTGGTACACTACTGCATCCCTCGACTCTTACCAGCGAAGCTTATACAACAGAGTGTGATGCACACAGAAAGCCGCAGCTAAGTTTCAGAGAATAAGAGACTTCAGAGTGTGTGTCCCTGCATAGCACTCCTATATTAAAGCTCACCCACCCACGGCTCAGGGACCATTGCAGAAGAGGGGGACAGGAAGAGTATAAGAGCCAGCACTGGTCCATGAACATAGGGAGCTAGAGGCTTTCAGGCCACAGGAACCTTGCTCATGTGAACTTGTGGCAATGGTGGCATTGTCCATAGACCCATACTGTCACAGACAAGGGCCCAGCATGGAGTGAGGGAAACGGTCAGTGGACCCCATCCCTAGCCTAGGAACTGTTGACAACTGATTACTGTTGGGTGAGGGAGAGTAGATCTTCTTTAAGATTGCTAAATAGGTTGATAGACTCCAGTGCACAAAGTTGCACAAAAGGGCATCTGGGTACAAACGCTTGACAGGGTGGAACTTAACATATGTAACAGAATGCATGAGGCCCAGTGGGGACATGAATGGGGGTCTAAATTACATTAAGAAATATTATATGAAATGCAAAAAAGCTCAATAAAACTTTTTCAAAAAGTGCCGCTACTGTACCAGTAGAGATAGTTTGCTGTTCCACTCATGGTGATTAGGCTTTACAGCTGGGTTGGACCATTGATTGATTTTCTCTGTTAGCAGTTTGCATAGCATCCTCTGAAACTATGAGAACTAGTCCTCAGGGAGGAGGCTTCCAGGTCAGTCCCACTCCATTGCTCCAAGTCCTGTATCTGAAGTATGTCCTGTCTTCAGCAGTAGTCTTTTCTTCAAGTTTTAGATGGCAATCAAGGGCTGTGGCAACAGCCTGTGTTATATTTTGAGAGTCTTTACTGCCCTCACCAAGAACTCAAAGTGACATTTCTCCTGTATGGCACTGTGTTTCTTGTTTTATAGTCTTTAGCTGTACAGGTACTCTTATATTTATTGTATGTGTATTTTGAGGAGGCTTTTGAACTAATATATTTCCCTCTGGTTTTTCACACCACCTAAGCATTATTTATCCTCTCTCTCTCTT
>NW_008330832.1:1668084-1672428 GCF_000622305.1 Nannospalax galili
GAAACCACCATGCCATTTCCTTTGAAATCATGGAATCAGACAATTTTATAGGGATGGGCAATAAAGCAACAAATAAGGAATTCATGTAGCAGTGAGAGAGTGCTAGGAATAGATTTGGGGACCATGAGAGTACAGGAAACCTCATGTAGGTGACACTGCAGCCCTAACAGAAGAGGTGGCTTCTGAAGAGAGATGGACCCTGGGATGAAGGTATGGCAAGGCCACGAAGTATGTGAATGCATCTTAGATAAAGGAAATCCTTGGGTTGACTATGACTAGCAGGAGGGTCAGGGCATCTACCTGGTCAAAGATGAGGCCACGCAGACAGTGGAGATAGGCTGTGTACAGCCCTGGGAAGGACCTGTGGCTTTGTTTGGTGTGGTTGAAAAGTGAAGTAAAGGGATTTTTAAAAAGAAGCATCACATTCCAATTTATCCTTTGAAAGGATTTTTTTGCTCATGAGATTGTTCAGGTAGGTGAGGACCTGGAGGTAATCTGAGATAAAGTACAATAAGCATAGTGGGTGGTTGCTGTTAGAATGCAGTCAGGGAAGAGAGAAGAGACAGAACTGAAGACTTGTCTGGGAAACAATTGAGGACTGATGCATGTTGTCTTAAGAGATAACAGCAAGGGCAAACGGATGGTCGAGGGTATAGCCTCTGGGCAACTAAACGAGATGTGGTGCTGCTTACCACTTAAGCTCAGGAGTTGGCTAAGATAGGGCTTAAGTCTGTGCAGAGATAGGGCTGATGAGTTTGCTAAGATTGGATCCCCACACTGGGAGCAATACCCATGAGCTGACTTAGAAGATTCCAGAGTGTAGAGGTTCACACAGATCCCAGGGTGGTCCCTTTCACATCACTGCCCCTTCCACAGGCAAGTACTGAGATGTGGTGCTGCTTACCACTTAAGCTCAGGAGTTGGCTAAGATAGGACTTAAGTCTGTACAGAGAAAGGGCTTATGAGTTTGCTAAGATTGGATCCTCACACTGGGAGCAATACCCATGAGCTGACTTAGAAGATTCCAGAGTGTAGAGGTTCACACAGATCCCAGGGTGGTCCCTTTCACATCACTGCCCCTTCCACAGGCAAGTACCTTTCATTTGTGTCCTGCCCTTGCATATTTGCGCTTTCCCATGAGTGCTGGTTATTTCTGTGTAGTTTTTGGATGTTAGAAGCATCTCCATCTCTAGACATCTGCCTGTTACTGGGTGACGAGATGCTGTGGAATAACCAATGGAGATGGGGTGTGGGTGTGGACCTGCAGTGCAGTCTTTCTGGATTTCTGGGGTGACTGATGTGAGGAAGCCATTGTCTTACTCTGGCCCTCCTATAGTTGCACATGCTTCAACCTAGGGCCATCATCGTCCTCACCAGCCTGCACACAGGTTGAGGACAGAGTGCACAGTTCTCTCTGGAGAGTCCATGGAGGCCGTTTCCCCACTTCTGGTAGAAGATACTTACCAATCTCATACACAAGCCAGGGTTCCTATTACTTTGCTATTTTCTCCTCCAACATATTTCTTCTTGATAAAATATATTTTATCTTCTATTTTAGTGTGTTTGTGCTTAGGTGTTTAGTATGTGTGTGAGCATGTATGTGAGAGTACATACAGGTTTGTGAATGTGCATAGATGTGGAGGCCAGGGTTCAACCCTGGTGCCGTCCTTCATTGCTCACCACCTTCTTTTTTGAGACAGGATCTTCACTAAAACTCTATCTCACTCATTTTGTCAGGCTAACTGTCCAGTCAGCATCCAGAGTTCTGTTATATAATGTATGAAATTCACAAAATTCATAAGTGATTTAAAAAACAGAACACCCTTTCCTGAGAAGAGCATGGTTCTCATAGGCCATCTGGTTAAGTGAATCAGAAGGTCTTGAAGAGCTGTGAGAGTTGGCCCAACATTTGTACTGATTAGTGCCAATGGAGTCTTCCAGAAGGCTGGTCTATGCTCAGGGATGGATTTTCTTTGATATCCATTTTTGCACAACTTCTCTGGAGTCAGAAAGCGAGCCCCATGTGGGCCCGTGTACCCTTCACAGAAACACTTTCTTCTGTGTTTTCTCCCTGTGAAATTTTGCTTGGCTTCTTTCACCCTGAGGGTTCTGTTGCCCACAGACAGCAAACCCACTCCGGTCCCAGCACAACATAAATACTTTTTTTTTTTTTTCTGTCCTTTTGAGACAAGGTCTCCTTGTAGCCCCAGCTGTCCTGGAACTCAGTATGTAGACCAGGCTGGCCTTGAACTCACAGAGATCTGCCTGTCTCTGCCTCCCAAGTGCCGGGATTAAAGGCATGCACCACCACGCCCGGCCGAGGATAAATACCTTTAGGCAGGATAGGTTGAGGTTACATGGACACATCAGAGCTGTGATTTTAGGAATGAATACTCCAAGGAGTGTGAGTGATATACATTGGAATCCAGCATTTGCTTGATGTATATTTTGCCCTATTTCTGGAGGCCAAGGTTGTTCTCTTTCCCTGGATGTGAATTCATCTCAAGATGCCTCCACCTGCCAAAAACTGGTTTTTACCTTTTGGATTTTTTTTAATGTTTGCCAGGAGTAGATGTATGTACAGGTGGCTCATGCCCATGGCTGCCAGGAAAGCCTGATTTGAGCACGCTTGAGTGACCGACTCTACCAAGAGCTGCAGTTGGTGCTCTCATTGAGAAAAAAGATCAGGCTAAGCCACACAGACCTGTGATTAAGGGTAATTGATTAGGAAGAGGGAAGCTGCCTCAGAAGTACTCTAGAGAGGCTGTAGGTTCTGACGCTGGTTCTCCTCTCTGCCTTCGGAGAGGAAAACTGAGCCCTGGACATCAGCACATCCTTCCGCTGCAGTCTTGCTGGTGCAACAGGAGCATGGAGGATCTCTCTTTGTATTTGGGGGGCTAGAGATCTGAGAAAAGAAGTATTTTTTCTTTTCAGGTAGAAAGGGATGAAGTTATTGGGATTTACTTGAGCAATGGTACAGTTCATACATACCCAGCTCCTTCCCAGGTACAATATTTGAGAGGCCCCAGTTTGCAAGGTGGGCCACACATGTCTGCAGGGATAGACCAGCCATACCCATGAATGTGCATGACCCTCCAGTGTGCTGATCCTGCCTTGTGTTTGGAAATAATGAAATACATTCCAGGATCCCAAGGGGTGCCTGAAACCACAGATGGCACCAGGCCCTCCACAGAGTATGTGTATTCTCAAGCATACATACCTAGGATAAAGTTCAGTTTATAAGTTAAGAGGTAATTAAAATAACTGATAATAAAATGGACACATATAGCAATAACTGTACTGCAGGAGATGGGAAGGGTCTCCTCTTCCCCACTCACCCTCTTTCTGGTGGTGATATGAGATAGTACAGTGTCTAATGGTGAGATGCAATGAGGGAACGAGGAAGGCATGGTGATGGAGCATTGGGCTGCTCCTTAACATTACCATCCTTCACAGGTCAAAGGATACAAAGACACTCAATATGAAAACTACTTCCTCCACTATGTAACTGATGATCGGGAGGGTGTAGAGTGTGCCAATGCTGACTAAAGGATGATTCCTATGGGATGGCTCAAGATCTCCTCACACTAGTCACAACTGCCCACAATTTAAAACTTATGAATTGTTCATTTATGGAATGTTCCTGTAATATTTTTGTACCTAGTTGGCTATGGGTGACTCAAACTGCAGAAACCAAAGCAGAAAGCAGGGAAGGGGCGGTTGTACTGTGGATGGGCACATGGGAACTGTTACTGGGTACCTAAACCATGACCACCCACCAGCAAAACTAGCACAGTAATAATGGCCAAAGTAGATCGTGGTGCTGAGACTTGATAGGAATCTCCTGGACCAGGAGAAGAGACTGCCTCTTATGTGGTCTCTGGGCTGGGGAGGCATAGATGGTAAGTATGCTTGAAGTTGAAACTGCGAGGGAGGCCCACTGCTGTGACACCATCCTCCTTCATCCTCCCTGGCCCAATAGTTCCCTGTCTCTTCTGCAGCAGGAGTGTGGCTGTGCCTGGACTCTCTACCGCAGGGGCCTGTCTGTTCCCTGCCAGACACATCTTTGTATCAGTCATCTTGGTCACTCTGGAAATATGGCTGCTCTCTCTTTCCATCCTGGGTCTGTCTGGAGTCTAGCACACATATGTCATCCCTCTCATGTAGTTAGTGTGGACAGGTTTCTGAATCACACCAATAGAACCATTGTGTACCCTCTTTCCTCAACCATGTTGGGCCGCAGATCTCTATTCAGATGTCTTTTCCATTTTACTTCTACAGGCCATGGTCTATGACTGTGCTTGTATTCAGTGTCCAGTACAGGGAACTGTGTAGAGAAGTCTA
>NW_008330832.1:1673215-1674433 GCF_000622305.1 Nannospalax galili
GGAGCACATGAGACCAAAAACCAAACCCAGTGTACATATGAAGGAAAAATACACTTGCAGGGATACCAGCACTGAGTGTCAGTTTTGACACTGCATATATGTGGGGGAATAAAAGCAAGTGGGTCACCAGTGCCTTCTCTGAAGGTGATATCCATTTGGGAACACGCCTCTGCTCCTTCATCCAAAGCTGACCAAGAGGAACCCAGTGGTAGTGGGTGCCATAGTTTATTTTGCTTTGCGGTGAATATTTGGCTCACAGCATTGGTGAATTTCTAAGCCATTAATAAATGTTATGCCTCTTTTCATTGTATGTGTGACAAGTGCAAGTGTGTTTCAAATTTCTTGTTGTGTTTACAGTTAAACAGTGCTTTGTGACAGCTTGCAGACCATGCTAATTTTTAACTTGAAACTGAAGTGTAATTCTTGGGCAAAAATTTGTTGACTTCAGTTTCTTCTTGGCTTTCTTTTTATTTTATTTGTGCATATATGTTTGTATGTGTGAAAGTACACGTGTACACACATGTGAACATGGGAGACCAAATGTCAGCACCCACTGTTCTTTCCTGTCTCCATGAATCTGGTGACTCTAGGGACCTCAGATCAGTGTCATCACATAGAAGCTGTCCTTTTGTACTTGGTCTGTTTCACTTTTTACAGTGTCCTTCAAGGTCACCATGTTGTAGCATGTGTCACAAATTCCCTCTTTAGAGTGCTCTCTGGGAGGCTTTTGATAGGGTCTATGCAGATGGTACAAATCACTCCAAACTCCATAATTTCTCACCTTAGCCACTGGGACCCTGTTGAGGCCCATGTCCTAGGTAAAGACTGGAAGAAAACATGATGGATTAGAGGATACAGGGGAAATGGGGGCTATGTGAAAGTGTTTGTGGCTTGCTGGATCAGTGGTGATCCTACCCCTTTCCCTCCCCTAGACTGAGGGACAGTAGGACCCTCAGTGTGCTTATTTGGTGATGTGTTCAATCCAGACATACTGAAACCACACTTTCCCTTTGTGTTCAGATTTGTGAGGTTGTTCTTGTCTGCACACTTTCCACACTCTGTAGAGTGAGTCTTTGTGCTTGTCAGAGGTGGGATTCAACTGTCATGTAAAGAGGAACACATTTCTGTCATGTACAGTGGAGCGATCAATTGTACTGTGATTTGAATGAAAATGTCCTCCATAGGCTCCAAGTATTTGGACATTTTGTCCCCAGTTGG
>NW_008330832.1:1680936-1690823 GCF_000622305.1 Nannospalax galili
AGAGAGGTGAGGGCGGGGCCAGGTCCAGAAGCGGTGCTCCTGGGGCCCAAGAAGGGCACTAAGTTGTTCTGGGTGAAAAGGATCAGGAAGCAGTATTGGTTCCCCAGGTGTCTGGGGCCCCAAGACTAGGAATGGCGCAGGGCCCAAACGAGGAGTAGAGAACAGTGGGGGAGATGGAAGGGTGAATGTTGTTTGGGGAGTTAAAGCCCATGCTAATTTTTAACTTGAAACTGAAGTGTAATTCTTAGGTAAAAATTTGTTGACTTCAGTTTCTTCTTGGCTTTCTTTTTATTTTATTTGTGCATATATGTTTGTATGTGTGAAAGTACACATGTGTACACACATGTGAACATGGGAGACCAAATGTCAGCACCCACTGTTCTTTCCTGTCTCCATGAATCTGGTGACTCTAGGGACCTCAGATCAGTGTCATCACATAGAAGCTGTCCTTTTGTACTTGGTCTGTTTCACTTTTTACAGTGTCCTTCAAGGTCACCATGTTGTAGCATGTGTCACAAATTCCCTCTTTAGAGTGCTCTCTGGGAGGCTTTTGATAGGGTCTATGCAGATGGTACAAATCACTCCAAACTCCATAATTTCTCACCTTAGCCACTGGGACCCTGTTGAGGCCCATGTCCTAGGTAAAGACTGGAAGAAAACATGATGGATTAGAGGATACAGGGGAAATGGGGGCTATGTGAAAGTGTTTGTGGCTTGCTGGATCAGTGGTGATCCTACCCCTTTCCCTCCCCTAGACTGAGGGACAGTAGGACCCTCAGTGTGCTTATTTGGTGATGTGTTCAATCCAGACATACTGAAACCACACTTTCCCTTTGTGTTCAGATTTGTGAGGTTGTTCTTGTCTGCACACTTTCCACACTCTGTAGAGTGAGTCTTTGTGCTTGTCAGAGGTGGGATTCAACTGTCATGTAAAGAGAAACACATTTCTGTCATGTACAGTGGAGCGATCAATTGTACTGGGTCTAGCGATGTGATTTGAATGAAAATGTCCCCCATAGGCTCCAAGTATATGGACATTTTGTCCCCAGTTGGTGGCACTGTTCTGGGGGGAGGTGTCTTAGAAGGTGTTCCTATCTTGGAGGAAGCACGTCATTGGGGGCGGGCTTAGAGAGTTCTTAAGCCTTGCCAGATCTTGAGTCTCTCTCTTGCTTCCTGTGCCTGCTTGAAGATGTGTGAGAGAGCTTAGCTTCTGCTCCTCCTCCAGCCACTTCTGCCACCATGCCTCCCTGACATGATGGACTCCTGTCCCTTGGAGCCATACGCTCAAATAAACTCTTCCTTCTATAAATTGCTTTGTTCAGTGTTTCTATCACAGCAACAGAAAAGTAACTATAAAGTAATTGATACCAGAGAGTGTGCTGTTGGCTGTGAAGAACCTGACCATGTGGGGTTTGGGAAGAATGTGGAAGACTTTGGAAGTTTGGGCTAGAAGAGTTGTTGGTTGTTGTAAGCACAGCTTAAAAGGCCATTCTGTTAGGTGCCTGGAATAAAGTAATGCTGAAAACAATGTAGTTTCAGAGGGAAATAAGGACTTAAGCAGCAATTGGGATATTTTGGCAAAGAGGCTGGCTGAGTCTGCCAATGCCTGAAAAGCTTGCCCAGGGCTAAGTTGAAAAGCAATGGACTAATATCTCTGGCAGAAGAAATTCAAGATAGCCTAACATAGAAATGGTGGTGTGGCTATTAATAGTGAATATTATGCAGATCTACACTGAAAAAGAGCAAATGGGGCAGAAAGAAATACAGAATGTACAGTTTGGACTGTAAAAGAGCACTAGGAAGATGAATGTTGGAGGCGGAGGATCCCTTTGATAAGCAGATTAAAGTGATTAAGGAGAGGCCTAGAGATTTGCACTTAAACAGTGGAGAGAGTGTCTCCATGGCAAGACCACACCCAGTTAAGCATCCAACTTAGGAAAATGCTTCAGGGGCCACTGAAGTTAAAAGCTTCTAAAATGGATAATGCAGGCTGGGGTCTGTCCCAAACTTGCAGCCAAAATTGGCAGTGTCTTTCACCAGGTGCTGGCTTTAGAGTCATGAAAAATGCTAACAACTGTCCGTAGCTCCAGTTCCAGGGCATCTGAAGGCCTCTTCTGTCCTCTGTGGGCATTGCATGACATGGGTGCACTTACCTACAGGCAATACATGCATACACAATAAAAACAATAAATAAAAAAATTTTTAAAAAAAAAGAAAAATGCAAGAGTGAAGGGGTCATTGCTTTTTCCTCCTTGGTTTCAGAGAGCTACCTGGGCCAGGCAGCATGAAGCAGGGGTTCCCCTGCATAAAGAAGGCTCTGATAGACCATCGTGTGAAGCTGTGAGAGTGAAGCCTGGTTGGCAATGGAGACCCCAAGAAGATGTTTGTGATGCCAGATCTGTGAGGCATCTTCCAAGAGGAGCTGCATACAAGGAGTGGTACCAGCCCAAGAGCAAGACGTATGTTGCATGCAGCAAAGCTGGAGTGGCTGAGCCACCTAAGCCTTTTGGAAGTTAAGTCCAGAAGTCAAATGTGGAGCCACTGGATTTGGTGTTTGCCCTGCTGGGGTTTTTTGGTCTTGTTTTGGTCCAATATTTGCTCACTATGCCTCTGTTCTTCCCTTTTGGAATGGTAATGTGTATTCGGTTTCACTGTATGTTGGAAGTATGTAATTTGTCTTGATTTCACAGGGTCTTACAGTTAAGATATTTCCCTGAGTCTCAGAAGAGACTTTGGAATGTGGACTTTGGATAGCATTGAGAGTGGTAATGGCTATGGGGACTTTTAAGGTTGGACTAAATGCATTTTGCATTTTATATGGTCAGAGCCTATTGGGGCCAGGGGGTGGAATGTGGTGGTTTGAATGACAACGTTCCCGATAGGCTCCAAGTATTTGGACATTTTGTCCCCAGTTGGTGGCATTGTTTGGGGGGAGGGCCTTAGAAGTCATGGCTATCCTGGAGGAAGCACGTCACTGGGGGTGGGCTTAGAGAGTTCTCAAGCCTCACCAGATCTTGAGTTTCTCTCTTGTTTTCTGTGCCTACTTGAAGATGTGAGAGCTTAGCTTCTGCTCCTCTTCCAGACACTTCTGCCACCAGGCCTCCCTGCCGAGATGGACACTTGCCCCTTGGAACCGTAAGCTCAAATAAACTCGTTCTATAAATTGCTTTGGTTAATGTTTCTATCACAGCAACAATAAAGTAACTAATTCAGGGGAGGTGGAGTGAATGAGTTGCTTAAGAAAGTCTCCAGATCCTAGAGCCTGGTGTGGTGACACACACCTGTCATCCTAGCACTTAGAAGTTGGAGGCAGGAGGATCAGGAGGTCACAGTCATCCTTGGCTATGTAGTTCAAGGCCAGTTGATACTACATGAGGGGGGATAAAAGTAGGAAAGTTTCCAATTGTGAATTTGTCTTCTCATTAACAAGAACTCCATCCAAATTCGGCTTAGAATCCTTCATGTTGGCAGCCAATTCTTTCCTGCCTTTGTTTTTCACTTTCTCTGATTCTTTGTCCTGTCCCTCTCACCCCTGTGGTAAGGAGGACTTTGTTCACAACTTCTGTTGGTCTGTGGTTGTTCTTTGGATAAACTTGTATCAGACAAAAATTGTATCAGATCTGAATCTATCAAAGCTAGATAACAATTGCCAAGTTGATGTCTTTTCCTAGACACTGGGCAGGTGTCCTCACTCAGGTTTATGTCCACTTCTTTCTGTTTTCTATTCACTAAGCAGACTTGCTGGCACAGCTCTGTCTTTTTATCTTTCTCTGCAATTTCTAGGTATTGGGCATCTTTTCTGGCTTGTCTCTGTCTCATCATACTATTCTGTTTTCTATACAGTGGACATGTCTCCTGGCATGGCTCTGTCAAATTCTCTTCCTCAGTATTTTCTAGCTAGTTAGGAGGTTGGTCACATTGCCCTGTTTATCTTCCTCAGTTTTCCACATACTGGACAGGTTCACTCCCATGTCTCTGTTTCCTCTTCTTCCTTTGCATTTTCTAAACAATGGCCATGTTTGCTCACATGGCCTTGTCTCTTCTTCTCTGATAATTTAAACCAACTTGATGGATCAGACAGTTCAGTTCCCACTCTGATAGGTAAGCTTGTAGGGCAGTTGCCCTTGGGGCTTTGGAAACTGATGAGTCTGGTTGGAAGCTGATAGGTGGGAAGAAGCCACAGGAGATTCCTGAGGGGGGAATGAGTCTTGGCATGCTCAGGGGTCCTGAATAGAATCTTAGGATCTGGTCTCTCATCTTGGTCATTAAGTAGATGCTGATAGTTGTCTGTCCTCTCTGTTGTTTTCCATGAACTATCCCTGTGGTAGATAGAGGTCTTGGAATGACATTGTCTTCTATTTTGCTGTCTGAGTGAATTTTGGTCTGCCTTGTGGTTTTAGCCCTTTGTTGAATTTAGCTGTTGGCTCTGTGCTCACCTGGCACATGTCCTAGGCATTGCAGATTTACAGTGTTGATAGTACAAGGGAGATCGAGGTGGACCACCCCATAGAGGATATAATACTTTCCTAATTCACACAGTCTCACCATGTATTTATAGGTAGTCTCACTCATATTGGCTGTCATGAAAGAATTCTGCAGCAGGGCAGGTGCAACACCAGGTGTTCATTTTCTCATAGTTCTCAAGGCTGTGAGGCCAAGGTCCATGTCCTGGCATGCTTGGTTCCTGGTAAGGGTGCTTTTCCCACTTTGCAGAGGGCACCTTCTAATTATCTTCTCCTCTGATGTCATCCTCATCTTGGGGTTATGCTCATGGTTTCACATTAACCCAGGCACATTGCAAATTCCTTCATGCAAGTGTCATGACACTATATCCTGGGGCTTCTGTATAGTTTTGGAAGGATGGGAGCCAGGGTTTCTATAGTGTTGTAGGGACAGGTACATAGGCTTTCTGTATTGTTGGAGGGTCAGGGAGTGGGGCTTCTGGGCAATGATGCTGCGGCAGGAGCCAGAGCCTTTATACAGTGTTGGAGGGACAGGGACTGGGGCTTCTATAGTGTTGGAGGTTCAGAGGCAGGGATTCTTGTCAGTATTTAAGGGACACAGACATTCAGTCTCCAGTGCCTACTATCAGAACAGCTACTTTACATCTGTTTGCTCTGAGTTCAGTACTGAGATCCACAGTACTTTTGTAGCCCCTTCACACAGAGGATCCCCTAATTCGCACTGGGAACCTATTCGCCAATGAATGTCTAAGCCTGTGGTCTCTTGTGGTTTGGAATAGTGAGGAGTCTCATCACAGGTCTTAGCCCAAACACTTAGGTTACCTTTCTTTCTGGCAGAGCTTCTTGGTGTTGTACATCTTAGTCTGTTCTCTCTTCCTTCCACAGACTGAGTAGAAATCTGTGGGCTGAAGAGAGAGCTAAGAACATAAGGTACTTTCTTTGTAAACCTGAACCAGAACCAATGCAAAAAACAAACAAACAAACAAAAAAACCCTGGTGTTGTGTCAGGCACTTCTCAGTAATGAGGAGACAGAGAAAGGCTTATACCTGAGGGTTGATGTTCTGCCAGCCTAGCCTACTCTGTGAACTTCAGGCCAGTGAGAAACAACTCTCTCTCAAAGAAATGATGCCTGGAAACCTTGAGGACTCATATGTGATTGTGTTCTGGCCTCTGCATACACAGGTATGCAAGTATACATACACCCATATATACAGAAACAAGCACACAAACAATAGGTTTGTTTGTTTTTTTTTAAATCTGTTTGGCTCACCCCCGCTGGCTGGATTGATAAGAGCATGACACTGGTACCTGATGAGTCATTCCTGCTGCAGGACCATCATGAGACAGAGCACGTGTGACAGATCAAATCCTGTTTCTCTTCTTACAAAGCCACCTATGCCATCATCTGACTCACCCTCATGACTTTGTTTAATAACCATTATCTCCCAAAGTCCCACCTCCTGAAATCATCCACATTTGAGCATGTGATTTCTTTGTTTCAATACATGAACATTGGGGGACACATTTTTAACTTAAAGCACCTTTTGGTCACTCACCAATGCCTAATGTCTATTTAAAGTCAACTGTTTTTTTTTTTTTTTTTCTCATGTTTTATGATGGGGACGGAACACACAACCAAGCTAGTTACCACTGAGCCTTCCCATGGTGTGGTCCATTGTTTTGAACCAAGAACATATGAACCCTGTGTTAAGGTTCAGATAGCCCTGCCCCCCACCAACAGAATCCCAAGGACTTCTCATGCTCCTGAGAAAAGGGAACCTAGCTGATAAGCACCTTGGTCTTTGAAGTCAAGAGAAGCAGACTTTTCTCCACTGTTTGGCCAACACAGCAGGCTTCCCCTTTGATCTTTAAAGAGGACAGGTTTTAACAGTCCAGCTCTCCCACGCCCCCCCAACTTAAAAAAAAAAAAATTTTCCAGCCTTCTGCAGGAGGCAGAAGCCTCCCTTTTAAAAAGACCCCAGCTCAAGACCCGGGCAGACATTTTCCCTGCCCGGAAGGAAATCTGCCCCATGTGTTCCTTTGTGAATAAACCCTATTTTGATGGAGTTTTATCTGTGCCTCGGTGCCTCATCATCCATTCACTCGTTCTCCGCCAGTTTTTTACCTATCACCCTGCCCTGTGTGTGCAGGGTAGAGCCAGGCCTGCTGTGTGGCATTTGAAGGCTTCTTAGAGAGGATTCTGTGCTCTGGAGGATGTTGAGTTGTGGGGACCTAAAGGCCCCGCCTTGCCAAGATGGCGCCTAGAGGAAGTAAGCAGGGTGCAGCCTGACCTGTCCTGAAGATCATGGGATTGGATGCCGGTCCTTCTGAACCCCTGGGCGGTGTGTGATCAGC
Source organism: Nannospalax galili (assembly GCF_000622305.1). Classification (NCBI taxonomy): domain Eukaryota; kingdom Metazoa; phylum Chordata; class Mammalia; order Rodentia; family Spalacidae; genus Nannospalax; species Nannospalax galili. The sequence continues at coordinate 1,687,756 of NW_008330832.1, forward strand.
GCGTGATCAACGTGGACGCCTATGGCCCATGTGGCAGGTTGACCTTTAAGCTGATTGGGTGCATTTGGGGGAGGGGTTTCTGAGGGGCTTTCCAAACTATGGGTTTTTGCCTATATAAGCTCTGTGACACCTGTAATAAATGAGTTCCTGCATGACTAAACTCCCTGCTGCATCTGAGAGTCTCGGGGAGGCGGGTGAACCAGCGAGCAGCGCACTTACCCCTCCTTGGCCCCCATCGCTGAGCTCCACATCCTGCCTCGCTGGCGGGGCGGAGGCTCGGCATTGAGTGACTTTGTGTGTGCCTTCCCTCTCTCATGCAGTGACCCTGACCATCCTCCAAACGTAGATGTGCAGAGGGAGTTTATGAAGAGTGAGATGTGTGGCCTGACCCAGAGTTCTGCTCTCCATCTGTGTGAGCTCAGTAGGCATTCTTGCCATCCAAAGGATATAACAGCCTGTCACCTGATATTTTGGCCAGCATACAACCTCAGACACACATTTCCCAAGGAAGGAGAGTGTGTGTGTGTGTGTGTGTGTGTGTGTGTAGGTGTGTGTGTACAATTTCATGTTTGTCTTCAGGAGCACGTGCATGTGTTTTCCCTTGTGTATGGAGATAAACGTTGACACTATCTTAGTCTCTATCTTATATTTTGATTCAGTCTCTCATTGAACCTGGTCCTTGTCAACTATGCTAGACATTCTTCATAGGCAGCCCCAGGGATCTGCTTCCATTTCCTCAGACCCGGGATTATAGGCTCACATTACTATGCCTGACTTTTATGCGGTTTCTAGGGTCCTCATTCTTGTGTGACAAGCAATTTACCCAGTGAGTTGTCTCCCCTGCCCCCAGTGTTGTTTTTGATGGCTGGATTCTCATTTCATGTCATGTCATGTCATCTCCTCTCCTCATCTCATTTCTCATTTCATGTCATCCCATCGCGTCTCATCTAGTCTCATATCTCATCTCATCTCATCATCTCATCTCCCATGGGCCTATCTTAGCCCACAGAACAATGGATCACAGACTCTGACTAATCTACTGTTGGAGCTCTGAAAACAGCAGGCCAAGCTCGGGGCAGAGTGTGGTCTCTGCCTTGTGAAGTTTGTGAGTCTCATGTGAGCCTGCATTCTAGGGGAAAACTGATAGGTTTTTATAAACCTGACATGATTGCTGTTGGCGGGACCTAGGGAGTTGAAAGGAAAAGTTGCAGCTTGACTTGTGCTAAGATCTGAAAGGTGGATTTGCTGGGTGAAAGAGGCAGGGAAGTGTTGGGCAATGACCCTGAGGCTGGTGGGGCGTGATGCTTTGGGGTGCTGAAGGAAAGTGTCATGGCTTATTGGGTGGTGGACTGGAGATCAAAGGTCAGCAGGAGCAGGAAATAATCCTATACTATTCAAGACAGCATCAGTGAGCCAGGTGAGGCTACTTAAATGTGTATGTGTGCATGTGATGTGTGTGTGTGTGTTCTTATATTTCTTCCACTACATTTCAACTCCCAGGATAGGACAGCATATTGGTGACTGTAGTGTATCTAAAATCCCATACTGCCTGGCACATCGTACCTACCAACACAGGGCTGTTGAATGAATCAATGCCTCTTGTTTGCACTGTAGAAAGAAGGAAGGTCAGTGTTGCCAGAGCTGTAGCCTCATAAGGATGAGGATGTGGGAAGAACACAAAGAAACAGGACACTTGGCGATGGGTAACCGAGAACAAGTGTCATAGTGTGTGAGAGCAACAGCATTTTAGAGAGGGGGATGCCGTGCCTTACAGAGTGACTAGCGAGTCTAAAGAAGACCCGGATGCTCCACATCTCCACTTCAATATCTTTACTCTGTAGAACACTGTTTTTGCCATGGGAACTTAAGGTAGGTCTCACTCTAAAGAAGCTTGGGGATGAGGTATGACCTTCAGTTACAAGGAACCCATTGTATAGTATTTCAAATGATACTTTTTTATCATTTGGTTCATGAATATCCAATAGTCTGGCAGAAACTTGAAGCCTGCCACTGTGTGTATGAACACAGTGTATTCTCCCGGCCACCTTGATAATCAATCCACAGTACAGTTAGTACCATCTAGACACCATATATCCTCTACACACATGGAGGCTCCGTGCATAGGAATAGAATATCAACATGAGAATCATCATGTTTCATCACACATTGGCAGATGAGGGCTCCATTGTGAGCCTTGGGGCCTTGTGGTTAGGAAACATCTGATACCAGCTCTTTCTCTCACAGGATGAGGATATTCAGAGATATATTCCTGTTCCTCCAGGACCTGTTCAGAGGAATAAGAAGACCAGAAGTGAATGCCAGCAGGGACAGAACCTATGACATTTTACATTCATTTTCTATAAATATTTACTGGCCTGTCTTGACTGCATTTTGTTCCAGTTTCAGTAAGCGACAGAGTCCACCAATGGCTTCTGAATGTGAAGACTAGTAGAAATGGATGCCCATGCCTCAAACATTCCCTGTGAGCCTTTTGCCCCCGAGGTGACAAGCAGCCTCAGTACCCACCATGATACTTTGAGTGAGGAAGTAAGGCGGGCATCTTCTGGGGCAGACTCCTGTATCAGTACTCCTTTAAAGTATCTCTTGCACTGTTTCCCGCTCAGTGCCAACTAAGCATCCCAACAGTTGTTTCTGGCCATAGCTTTTTCTTTTTTCAATTTGAGACAGGGTCACACCACATAGCCCTAGCTGTCCTGGACCTCCCTGTGTAGACCAGGCTGGCCTCAAACTTAGCAATTGCCTACCCCTTGTTTCCTGAGTTCAAGGACTAAAGGCATGCAGCATGCAACACATGGCCATAACTTAAGTCTTTTAAGCATTAGATCCATGCCCTTAAACGTCATGCTCAGGAGTGTCCTGTCCTCTTTTACCGAGCACCCAACCATCTTGGAATATGTATGAGCTCCTCAGAGAAAAGCCCCAAGCTCTTTGAGAGGGACATGTGCTTTTGAAATGTGGTTCCTGCCCTTCTTGCCTCATGCAGGTAGTAAATCTCTCATCTCCTTTGTCTCATCTCTGCATCTTTGGGCTTTGCACTCACATAGGAG
>NW_008330832.1:1691210-1702688 GCF_000622305.1 Nannospalax galili
TCTGTGAAGTGAGAGTGGCATGGTGACCTTTTTGCACTATGAACTACAACGGGGCGGAGGAGGGTGTTTCAACAGTCAGCCCCCCAATGTGGAGCTTTCCCCAAAGAGAATCTTCTACAAGCTCCAAGATCTTGTTGGAAAGTAAGGGGGAGTCCCTGGTCCTCACTTGTACCCCGAAGGAGAAAACATTCATTTTAACATCAACAGCATGCCCTTGAGGTGGAGGCCCCTATCTCAGGTTTCAGAGCCACAGGAAGTCACGTGTCAGTCTCTCCAGGAGGAAGATTTGGATGGCCCTCTGCACCATCACTGGCACCAGGCCTGGGCATTTCAGGCTGCCAGATTAAATAACCCCTGGCTACATGGTTCAAGATGTGGTTAAGCAGCTACAACAGGAAAATCATCCCAGACAAATGGCTGTGAAATGTAACTTTGTAACTGCATATACACTTTGGGGATCAGAACTGGGTGGGTTGCTCCTGCTCATTCCAGGGAGCTGATCTGCATCTGGAAAGGACCCCTGGACAGCACTGCAGACATCTTGCCCAGCAGGGTCACCATGCAGACTGGTTTGACAGCTTCAGCCCCATGGCAGTAAGTTTCCCTGCTGGGCCTGACCCCAAAGGTAGGCACTGGGCTCAAAATAGTTGCAAAGCTATAAGCCACGAGGAGCACCCTGTACAGGAGAGCTGGCAGGGTTCACTTACCTTTCCAAAGTGGAGCAGCACCTTGCCAATACACTGACCAGAAAAAGAAGCCAGGAATTCCCTCTGGGGGAAATGAATTATTATGCAACGTTGTGGAAATCAGAGCTAGGAAGACATGTTACCACATGGGCCTGAAAGGAAGAAACTTGGGCAGACAAAGACACAAAGGATGGCAGAGCTGCCCAAGGCTTTGTCAGGCGGTAGGAGGTGGAGGCTGCTCCACTGGAGGAAGAAACCCTGTTTCTCAGGCCCACCACAGCAGCAGATTTCCTAGGCTGGATCATAATTATGCACCTTGGCACAGGTTGGGCCTCTCCCAGAAATATGCCCCATCCAGTGCACTCTGCCCTTTTCCCTCACCTCAGAGAGTAGAATTTCTTCAGGAAAGATCTCCTTGCCCCATCTCATCTCGTCCCCATCTCTCCTGTCCCCCTCCTCCTACCTTCTCAATCTCCCCTTCCTATATCCTCCTTCTGTTTTCTACCTACCCCTCCTGTCCTATCTGCTCCTCCTTGGGGTACAAGATTTGTATAGAGGGGTCCAACAGTAGGTTTATGAGACTGTTGGAGGGGCTGAATTGTGCATGAGTCCAGTGAGTGCAGTCAGTGGTTTTTCCAGAGTTGGCCTACCCAGACAGACCTTGACTATGCCTGGTCCCAAAGGCCCTTTAGGAGCTGGTGGGCTAGAGCTGCATCTGTTGGATGCAAGGCTGACTACGCCTCTGACATCAGCAACGTGAAGAAGGAGGGTGAGGGAGCAAAGCTGGCAGCTAATACTCAGCGGCTGGAGGAGGGTAAAGGGTATGTGCCCTGATTCCCATTGTTCAATGGGTGTATGGGCACACAACCCCCTGGAGTTCTGGCCTGGCTCCATCCTGTGGCTCTCAATCCACGCCAGGCTGATCCCAGCCCCGTGGTTAACCACCATGGAGGTGGCCTGTTCATGTTCATCACTAAGAAGGAGAAAGACACATGAAAGGGTCTCTGTTAGTGAATTTGAAATGTACAGGTCTCAGCACTGTGCTAGTCCTGCTGTGGAATAGCTCTCTACCTCTCCACCTGACTCCTCCCTCCCTCCCTAGCCTCTGGTCACCATCTTCTGCTGTCTCTTTCTGGCTCAACTTCCCAGGTTCCACAGAAAGCAGAAGCTGTGGGATTTAACCTGTAAGGTGATAGACACCATAAGCATCACAATCCATAAATGGGTACAATTTGCAAGTTGAAACGTTCAGTAAAAAAGCAAAGGGAAAATCAAGTGCAGACATGCATGGCGGTGGTTTCACCTGCTGGGTTTTCTGTGGGACTCTCCTGTCCTCTACTTTCATTGTGGCCTCTTATCTCAGAAATTCTCCCTCTTCTTTGGGGTGGGCAGGTGGCAGCAGCAGAGCATTTGGATACTCTTAACAAGTCTGCTCGTCACCCCTTTCCAGCCTCTGTGCTTGCTGGACCTGGTGACTGTGGGTGCAACCTGGCCATCAGTAAATCTGGCCCAGGTGATGGTTCTGTGGAAGGCTAGCCCCTGATACTCTGGTCTGTGCCTGTGATTATCATGTGCTGGGGCAGATCTTCAGTCAAGACAGGCCCAGGTGTTATTCCTTGGGGAGGTGGGACCCTGATGTTTAGGTCTGGACCTGTGGTTGCAACCTGAGGCAGGTCACCAGACAAGAATGGCCCAGGTGATGATTCCTGGGGAGGTGAGCCCCTGATGCTCTGGTCTGGGTCTCTGATTATCATATCCTGGGGCAGATCTTCAGTCAAGACTGGCTTCAGTGTTATTTTCTAGGGAGGCTAGCCCCTGATATTTTGGCCTGGGCCTGTGGGTGCAATCCAGACAGGTCACCAGTCAAGACTAGTCCAGATGCCAGTTCCTTTGCACATGAGCCCTGGTCTGGGGCTGTGGCTGCCATTTCCTGGGGCAGGTCACTAGACAAGCATTGCCCATGTGATAGTTCCTAGCATTTGAACCCCTGATTTTCTGGTCTGTCCCTGGGGCTGGACACCAGTCAAGACTGACCTATGTGATGCTTCCTGGACAGATGAACCCTTGGTGTTTTGATCTGGTCCTGTGACAGCCATATCCTGGGGCAGGTCACCAGTCTGGGCCTGTGCTTATCATTTCTTTGAGTGCCTTCTGGGAGGATGAATTATTGGGTAGAGAATCATATGCTGGTAAGTTTGTGTCATTGTCTAGACTGGTGCTGCTGATTTCAGCACCCAGAGCACCACTCTGAGGGGGCTGGGTTGTCAGGAGAGGCTGTGCTCAGCATGTAGGACAGCATGGAGGGTGTGCTGTTGTTTCTCCAATCCTTCAGATTCTCTTTCTGCTCATCAGCCACTTCCCAGACCTGGTGGGAGGGGCAGGTTTACTCCCTCTCCTCAGGGGGAGAGGACCTGCAGGGCTGGTATGGAAACAGCTACACTGGCTTCGTGGTCAGTAGATAGCTGTCCCCACAGCTTGATTGTTGTTTCAGAACACTGTAAGTGGTCATGACTGCTGTTCATTTTATTTCCCACATACTGAATGATTTCTTAAAGGGTATACCCTGTCATAAACACGGCCTCAACGATTTTTGGGATTGAACATCTGGGTCTGTTGGTGTAGAGTAAGGTGATGAAACTCTTTCTTAGCCACACAGCCAGAGGGGTTTCATCAGCTGTCCCATTGTCATCCTGTCTGCAGGGGTGATTCTGCGCAAATGACACATTACGTTTTCCACAGGTTTGCACCAGCCTCTGCTCACTGGTGACTTCCACGGGCTGGCCAGAATCACACAGTTTGACATTTTCTTTTGTATCAGTGAGGGTGCTGTCTAATTTTATGTCTCTATGGGCAATATTTTTCTGATGAAGGTAATTAAATGTTAATGCCAGGTGTTGGAACATGGGGCACACCTCCTCCTCCCTGATACAACCATAGCTTTCATGTGATCCACCAGGTTCCCTCTTGCCATGTACTCTGCTACATCTTTGTTGGTCTGACAATCACATGAAACAGTTTTATGACGTTAGGGTGCTCAAATGATTTCAGGAGTTTGACTTTACTGACGATGTTGGAGGCTTTGTTTTGGTTCTTATAAAGGATTTTGATGGCCACTCTTGTTGGAGGCTTTGTTTTGGTTCTAATAAAGGATTTTGATGGCCACCTCTTACAGAGGTCACTGCCTAGTTTCACTTCTGCAAATGCACCTAGCCCAGAGTCTTTAAAATACTGTAGTGTTGCCTGGAGTGGTGGTGCACGCCTTTAATCCCAGCAATCGGCGGGCAGAGGCCGGCGGATCTCTGTGAGTTCAAGGCCAGCCTGGTCTACATAGCGAGTTCCAGGCCAGCTGGGGCTACAGGGAGACCCTGTCTCAAAAAAGACCCCACCCCCCAAAATAATAATAAATGAAATAAAATAAAATACTGTAGTGTTTTCTCATGCAGGCCATGAGTTCCTTTCCCATTTCTGTCATTATGAGTGTGGGGTACAACCCAAATTTATCAAGAGGGATAGGTCACAAACCAAAATTACTGATAAAAGAGGGCGATTTCAGCTCTAATTTTTTTCCGCTCTTCCTTTCTTGGGAGGCTCACAGGCTCCAGGACTCACAGACTAACATAAGGCATTTTGAGTTTGGTTTTCACATGGTTTATATGATGGGGGGGCTTACAAAAATACTTATTAAGTGTCATTCCAGCCTCGCCCACAGTCTCCATTAGCTTTCACATCCCCACCCCCACCTCATGGTCTGTGAATGCCCCATCTCACTTCCATGCCCCTCAGGATGCTGTTCACCCCGGTGGCTGCACACTACGGACCGCTGCACCCTTGGCGTTTCTCTCTCTCTCTCTCTCTCTCTCTCTCTCTCTCTCTCTCTCTCTCTCTCCCTATCTTCTCCTCTAGCTCTGGAGATGGCTAGGCTCCACCCTTCTTCCCAGGGTGCCCTGCACTCCCCTGTAGCTCATGCTTTTCAAAGGAATGAGTGGTTTCCAGGCTACAGTAATGCTTTAACAGTTCCCACTAAAATTCAGAGGATCACCAATGTATGTTTTGAAACATTATACTCCAGTGAACTGGAAAATCTGAAAGAAATGGATAAACTTTTTATTGCAATAAGATGATGTAAAATACCTAAAGAAGCCTTGCTTGGTGGCATATGCCTTTAAACTCAGCACCTGGGAGGCAGAGGCAGGTGGATCTCTGAGATGGAGACCAGCATGGTCTACAGAGTGAGTTCTAGGACAGCTGGGGCTACAGAGACAGGCAATGCTTCCAGACCTGGCCACAGACATGTAGCTCTCTTGAACATCAGGAGTCATGCCATGCTAGGGTGGGACATGTGCTTTCATAGTAGCAGCTCAACATATGTGCTGGACACAGCTACCCATTTCTTCTGCTGCCTGCATGGGTTTCTATCCCAGCAACAGCTTGTATCTAGGAATGAGGAGATGCAGAGGACATTGCTTTGCATGCACAGTTGCAGTGGGTGGTGTGCTGGATAGCTTTAGTGTCAACTTGACACACCTGGGTTGAGGGAGCCTCAATTGGGGGATTTCCTCTATTGGACTGGCCTGTGGCTATGTCTGAGGGGCATCTTCTTGATGAGTGATGTAGGAGGGCCCAGCCCACTGTGGGTGGTGTCACCCCTGGGCAGGTGGGCTGTGTTGCATAAGAAGGCAGGCTGACAGGGGCCAGAGGAGGGAACCAGTAAAGCAGCGTTCCTTCATGGCCTGTGCTCCAGTTCCTGCCTCCAGGTTCCTGCCTTGCTTCCTACCTTGGGCTCCCTGATGAACTGCAACCTGGGAGATGTAAGCTGAATAAACCCTTTCCTCCCCAAGTTGGTATTGGTCAGAGTATTTTGTTGCAACAATGAAGAAGCAAACTAAGGTGGTGAGAGACACGGACCCCCTTCCTTGGTGTGAGACCATGAATTCCTACCTTTGCTTTCCCATTGGGGCCTGCATATCTGTGGGTAATTTCTCCTGCTGTATTAGTTCTAACTTAACTTCCTAAAAGTAAAAAGGGATTGCTGTCAACATTTAATCTGTGAGATATGTGAATCCCACAGGGCTTATATCTAGGTTGGGGATGGGCTCGTTTTATTGTGGAGCTGAGCTCATTAAGATACCCATGTGGCTTGGTCACCATCATGGCTAGTGACCTCACCAAGAGAAAGGCAACCATATGATCTGGTCTCCATTTTGATTGATGCTATGATTAATATGGAGACAGCCACATGGCTTGGTCACCATCTTGGACAGTAGCATTTTCAAAATGGAGATGACCCATGTGACCTTTCTGCCATCTTAATTAATCTAACCTCATGATAACCTGGGAATTCCCTGGAATATGAGCATTTAATCAGATGTCCTAATCCTCTTGCAATTTTTTCCTTGTTCCCTCCCCCATTGGTATACTGACCTTGGGATTGGCACACTGCCAGAGAGTGCCTGTTATGACCTCCCTCTGGCATAGGGGCTGAGAATGCAGGGGAATGCCTAAGAGCACCTGAATCCTGCCTCCACATGGTGGTGAGTTTCCCCTTGTCCTCTTGTTCAGGGAGGCCATGGAGACCCCAAGAGATGGACATAAACCAGTGTCCAGTCTACAAAGAGGAGGTTCAACTCAGAGGAAACATCTCATTCATGCTTCCAAATGAAGCTGGGCATGGTTGAGCAGGACCCAGGTGCATGCCAGTACATTCAGTTTTTATACATTGGTTCTGAGAGTCAAAACTCATATTCTTACACTTTCTGTGAGAAAATCTTCACATAGATAGAACTGGTAAAAGAAAGGAGCCAGGAGCTCCTCCCAAGCCCATGTGACCCTTGAGGAACAGATCTTCATATGACCTTAAGTGTAAAAATAAGTTGATTTATTTGGGCCAACTGTATGGCCTTAAACACCCCAAAGGAAAGTATATTTGATTAAGAACTATTGTATAAAGTTGCAAAAGCTCAATTAAAAATCAGTTAAAAATATAAGCAACCAGGTTATCTTCGTAAGAATTGTTATTTAGACAATTACTTCTCATTGTTGATTTTGTTTCTAATCAGAAAGTACTGCTCAGATGTAAGACTTCAAATCTTGTTCTGCAATACTGTAGTGCACACCTGTAGCTAAGGGACATAACCCACTACTATTCTAAAATGATGGCTAAATTTGTTTTCTCCCCATCTAGAAGACTTTGCAAGGGAACTAACACTGATTCTAGCCACTCCAACGGCTATCAAAGTGCCTGAAAGCAAATCCTGAGTCCATCACTCTAGAGTCCAACTTGGAAGACAAAAGAAAAATGAGGAAGAACCCAATAGAGGGGTGCTTTTGGAAGCCCTTGTCAAGAAATTCCAATGGACTCTCACATGAACATTTGAAAATTGCCCTGTTCTGACTTTTTTCTAGTTCCCTGTCTAGAACTTACAATGGTAATTACTCTCACCTTTGCTTCTCCTTCACATCTAGTCATGAATCAAGGACTTTCTTTTCCCCCTAGAGATAAGAGTTATGCAATCTGGGAGTCTTTTAGATAGACCCACTGAAGGGGTACTCCAGTTGCCTCGCCCTGCGTCCCTGTTCAGCATGGAAGAAGCCAGAGCGGTCTGCATCCCAATTCCCTATTGGCAATTTGGGTAACTTCAGAGAATTCTGTGATAAGAATAGGGGGTAGGAATTGGTTAGGCAGTTAGATCCCAAAGAAAAGTAGCCAGTTTCTTGGCTAAAATTCACAATGTCCTTGGGCCTCTTAGCAACATACTCTGTTCCAAAGGCCAAAAATGTCTAAAGTATTCGGGAGGTTTAAATCTAATCCTTAAAAGGGGGAATGTTAGAGTAGCCAGAAGCCCATAAAAATAAATAGGGGCTGGAGAGACAGCTCAGTGGTTAAGAGCACTGACTGCTCTTGTAGAGGACCCAGGTTTGATTCCCAGCATCCTCTTGGCAGCTGCAAGCCATCCTTAACTCCAGTTCCAGGGGAATCCAAGGCCCTCTTCTGACCTCCGCGGCATTGCATGACACGGGTGCACTCACATGCAGGCAATACACTCATGCACATAAAAATAAAATATAATAAATAAAATATTTTAAAAAATCAAAGAAGAAAAAAAATTTAATGACTAATACAGTATTTCCAAGACAGATTCACCCAGAATTAGTAGGTGTGTCATATAAACAAGTCTAAATATTCATTTATTACTATTATTATTACTACTATTATTATCATTTTAAAGTATATGTTCTTGTTTGGGGATCTGTGTAGATAAAACTTACATGCAAAAAAGAGAAGCAAAAAGCCCCATGAATGTTCAGAATAGAAAGGAATTATAAAGGTTCCTGACTGTGCCTTTAGCATGAGAACTGAAGATCCTCTTCATAGTGGCTCTGTGTCCATCAGGAGCTACATACCAATTGTTTTTCACGTCCTGCAGAAGAAAATGAGTTCAAGTGCAGCTCTAGTGATTTGGCGACAGGTGAGACTGTCAGTCACCGGAATCGAATACCAACAGAAGCTGTTTAATCGCCCTTTAAAAAAGTTGATTTTTTTTTTTTTGAGGTTCCCTTGTGTATTTCTTGTTTAAGAAAAAAACAAATGGTACCGCAGATCAGTGCTACAAATTGCAGATAAATATGATGTGACGAACAAGGCACAGACAAGCTCTGTCGGGGATGTGTAACAAAGACACTCCCACTAACTCTCCTCCAAACCCCAAAGCATCCTCTTCCGTTCTTTAGCCTCACCACAGGCTGAGCAGAGGATTGGTTAGAAGTGGGAGGTGGTGGGACAGACAGCTCAGTTCCCCATATGGCTGCCTTAAAATAAAAAGGAGTCTTAATCTCTTTTCATGGTTCAAATGTGACACGGCCCTGGGCAGGCAGGTGGACTAAATGGCTACCCAAATTTCCTTCTAACTCCATGACTCTATCAGTAGGATGGGTTCGGCCGTTAAAAGCATTTTCCAGTGTACCTCATGTCTTCTTTTCACTTTTATAATACTTTCCTATGTAATCATTCTATAGAGACAATAACCTCAGTCTTCTACCTACCAAATTAAGTGGATATTCGTCCTTAGATTTTCTCAGCAACAAAAGAATTACAACAGAGAGCAGGGCAGGTTGTGATACAGTGAACTGAAGATGTCTTTCCATGTTGGTCACTGGATTGACAACCAAGAACTCTACTCCAGAAGGGTAAAGAATTAGAATCATACAACTTTGTAACTGTGAAGTTGTGGTTGAATTTATGTCTGATTCCCTGTACTGTGACTATTTCATGAAACATATTTTTCATTTTGAAAGACCCAAATCAGACATTTAATAATGTATGTTTCAAAATATATCCACATATTTAAAAGATTAGAGAAACCACATGAAATGCCTAGTAGAAACCTCTGACTCTCTCCACACTATGATAATAAAATCAGGTTTCTCCCTGCTCTGGCAGATGTGTATAACACTCATCCTCTTATTATGAAACTATTACACTGTAACTCTTCGTATAAATAAAATCCATTCCCTGCCTTAAAATTTTTTGCATTGTTTTACATAATATTTACTCATTCTCAAGGGGGACTATTGGGTTTTGGCATTGTTTGCATGATATGTTTACCTATTCTTAAAGGGATTATGTTGGATTTTGTCCTCTTTTTATATGGTATATTTGCTGACTTCTAGAAGTGACTTTTTAATTCTTGTTTTGCATAATATATTTGTCAGTTTCTAAAAGGAACTTAAATTTTTCTAGCCACATATTTAAAGGCGTACGCCACCACGCCCGGCTTGTCCTCTTTTTATATGATATATTTGCTGACTTCTAGAAGTGACTTTTTAATTCTTGTTTTGCATATTGTCAGTTTCTAAAAGGAACTTAAATTTTTCTAGCCACATATTTCTTAGACCAGTTGATACATTATGATGGCTAGACCTGGAAAGCTCATGTGAATTTTCTGTACACCAGGGTCCAAAGTTACAAAAGAAAAGCTGCTACCAGTAGATAACTATAGCAATGGGAGGTTAAAAATAAATAAATACAAAGGATAGCCTACTTGGATGGCAGCTTAAGATGCGGGCTCCACTAGTCTTAATTCCTGCCCTTTCTGCACTATGATTCCAAGCCTATTTTTCTCTAAAGTAAATTATTTCCCTCTCTGATACTCAGTTGCTATATGCGTGCTTTTGTTCCTGCTCCATCATGCCCTGAGTACCTGTGCTTTTCACTCTGTAGTTAAAATGTCATAGACAGACTAAAGGGAAAGGACATTCTGATATCATGTCTTTCCAAGTTCTTGTTGGTACCATTGTTTTCTGTGTACCTTATTGTCCAGATTTTGGGTACATAATCCGAGGTTGTGAATGGTAAATTATAACGTGGTTTTTCTGATCCAGACAGAGAACCCTCTTTAAAAGCAAGTCATGAACAGGTGACTATGCTCAAAGGTCATTACACATGTATGGAAAAGGCAATGAAATTCCTGGGTATTTCTGTTTCTTTTTATTTCATGTGTATGAGTGTATTGCCTGCATGTGAGTAAGTGCATCTCTGTTATGCAATGCCCGTGGAGATCAAAAGAGGGTGACAGAGTCCCCTTAAACTCGAATCTCAGAGAGTTGTTCGCTGCCATATGGGTGTCAGAATTGAATCCTGGTCCTCTGAAAGAGCAGCCATTTCTCTTAACCATTGAGTCATCTCTCCAGCCCCCAAATTCATATATATTAACAATTTTTGCAATAACCTAAAGAAAAACGAAAAACATATTAATAGAAAAATTGACATGAAAGAAACTGAATAAGCACAAATCAAAACGAAAAAATAATCAGAATCAAAACTCACAAACCAAGAGTCAGACTCGCTAAATTAAGATTAAACAGATCACCAACATCCAATTAGACAGCTGTTGGTTACCCACTAGATAAAAGTGCCACTACTGTACCAATAGAGGTACTTTGCTGTGCCGGTCATTGACCTTCCCCAGTGGGAGGGAACTCGTGGGTTGTACTGTAAATATAGTCAAATACACATGACTGGAGGTGTCCTAGATCCTAGGGATGAAACCGTTTCTGTCATCTCTTGACAAATGAAATTTCTTAACTGTATACTAAATATGGATCCTTATATTTACAAACAAGTATACTGTACACCACTCACAAAAGAAGCTTCTTTATGCAACGGATGGAGGCTATTAGAGTTTCACAACTGGTCAGACACAGAATATATATGTCTGAGGAATGCCCAGCCCTAAGTGACACATCCACAGTCGGACCTCTACACCTAAGACTCATGGAACATAGCGGAACACGGGGTAGAGAGATAACTGGTGCATCCCTCAACTCTCACCAGTGAAGCCTCCTTATACAACAGAGTGGGATGCACATAGTGGCCACAACTGGCCAAGTTTTAGGGAATAAGAGACTGCAGAATGTGTGTCCCTGGATAGGACTCCTATATTAGACCTCACCCACAAATGGCTCAGGGACAATTGCACAAAAAGGGGCGGGGTGTAAAAGCCAGAGTTGGTATGTGAACATAAACAGAGGATTTCACGCCACTGGAAACTTGCTCATATGAACTTGCGACAATGGAGACAGCATGCACAAGACCCATGCAAACTCAATCAGACAAAACCCAGCATAGGCCTGGGGAAATGGGCATCAGGCCCCATCCCTAAACTAGGAACTATTGGTAACTGATTTCTGCTGGGTGAGGAGTGTAGCTTTTCTGTAAGATCTCCAGATAAGACTGACTAGACTCCAGTGGATGAACTTGCACCAAAGGGCATATGGGTACAAATGCTTGACTGGA
>NW_008330832.1:1702728-1716307 GCF_000622305.1 Nannospalax galili
AAGACTGACTAGACTCCAGTGGATGAACTTGTACCAAAGGACATCTGGGTAAAAATGCTTGACTGGATAGGACTTAACATACATGGCAGAATGTATGAAATGGCGGGGGGACAGCTGTGGGGTCAAATTTGATTCCAAAGTACTAAATGAAATGCACAAAAACTGAATAATTAAATCAAGTTCTGGCAGGTCTGTAAAAACATGATCACCAATATCCCATTCCAGACAATCACCAATATCTGATTCCAAGAGGTCAACAATATCTAATGTTGAAGTCCAACTGCTCTCCAGCTAACCAACAGGTTCACTGCAGTACAAGGACAAAACTCAGTCCAATACAGTGCCTTATATAGGCAGGCTGACCCCATAATGCCTGCTTGGGAGGTTTGAGAAACTGGCCAACCCCAGTGGGCTCAACTCAAAGTGTGTTCACTTTCTTTTAAAAAACATTTTTATTTTACGTGTATGAGTGTATTGCTTGCATGCATGTAATTGCACCCATCTTGTGCAATGCCTGTGGAGGTTGGAAGAGGATCTCAGATCCCTGGAACTGGAGCTACAGATAACTGTTAGATGCCATATGGATGCTGGGAATCAAATCAAACCTGGGTCTTCTCCAAGAGCAGCCAGTGCTCTTAACCACTGACCCATCTCTCCATTCTGTATTCTCTTGTCTCCAAGGTTATACTAGCTACTTTCTCCATGGCTACGGCCAGATACTGAATAAGTTGCAGGCTAGAGGAGATAAAAGGTTTATTTTGGCTCAGGCTTTCAGAGAAGCCACCATGGGCATGGGAAAAGTGATATGTGTTACATGGATTTCTTAGTGTCCCTCCCCCTATTTAATCCAAATTCTCTAGCTAGCCTCTTCCTCCCAAGGGTCCTACAAGTTCTCCAAACATCACTACCTGCTGGGGACCAAGTGTTCAAACACTTGAAATTGTTTATTTTTGCATTCAAACCTAACGATGACCTTTGCACATTAATACCAATAAAAGCAGTGGGAGCAATGACAATCACAGACACACGAAGCTTAACAATTCCCTCAGTATGGACACTGAAAATCTTTTTTTTTAGTTCTCAAAGTACATTTTTTATTTAGGGACCCCTCATTGTTTGCTTTACTTGTAGAGGTCAGAGGACAACTTGGAAGAGTCCGTTGTCTCCTTCCACCATATGGTTCCTGGGGATCGAGTTCACGTGAGACTTAGTGACAAACACCTTCACTTGCTAAGCCATCTCACTCATGCAATTCCATCCCATTTAATTCAGGACTATGGATATCTGGAGGACAGTAACCCCTCACTGACACTGTAATACTGTAACAAAATGCTTTATTCCCCAAGATACACAGCAGGGGCTGTGATGAACACAAAGGACCTGAGAAGAAATTTCATCACAGCATCCTCAAGACAAACTGTCAATCCAGAATTCTGTAGAAAAGAAAAGTGTCTCTTTTTTTGTTGTTGTTGTTGGTCTTTTTTTGAGACAGGGTCTCCCAGTAGCCCCAGCTGTCCTGGAACTATGTAGACAGAGATACTCCTGCCTCTGTCTCCCGAGTGCTGGGATTAAAGGCGTGTGCCACCATGCCTGGTGAAAAGTGTCTTTCTTATGGGCATGAGAGTCACATCTTCCTGCTCCCTCTGCCTCACCATGCTACCATTTTTTTTTATGTATGAGCGTATTGCCTGCATGTATGCAAGGGTACCAATGTTGTGCAATGCCTATGAGGTCAGATCCTTTGGAAGTGGAGTTATGGTCGGTTCTTAGCCACCGTGTGGGTGTTGGGAACAGAACCCAGGTCCTCTGCAAGAGAACCTACCTGCTTCTCTTAACCAATGACCCTGTCTCAAAAAGACAAAAAATTTTTATTAGACAGGGCTTCATATGAGTGTGCGTGATGAAGCAGAGAGTGAGTTCAGTGGGTAATGACATTAGCCTGAAGCCTGAGGACCTGAGTTCCATCCCTGCCCCCCACGTAATGAGAGGAGAGAACTGACTCCAGGATCTAGTCCTCTGATTTACGCAGGTATACCATGACAAACCCAGCCCCTCCCCCAACATAAATGACTGTAAAACAGGTTTAGGGAATGTATGCATGAACATAAATTTAGATCATTAAAAATTATTGAACTTCTTGTTCAGGGAGGCCATGGGGACCCCATGAGATGGACTTGAACCAGTGTCTAGTCTACAAAGAGAAGGGTCGACTCAGAGAAAACATTTCATTCATGCTTCCAAGTGAAGCCAGACATGATTGAGCAGGACCTTTGACTTATCTTCATGAAGATGGAACTGGTAAAAGAAAGGATCCAGGAGCTCCTCCCAAGCCCATGTGACCCCTGAAAACAGACCTCAAATGATCTTAAGTGTAAAAATTAATTGATTTACTTGGGCCAACTGTATGGTCTTCAACATCCAAAAGGAAAATATAACCAAAGAGTAAAGTCATCAGTATATTTCTTTATGAGTTCAAGGGATTACACTTCCCAGACATTAGGCTTAAGTCTATATAAAAAGTTATTAAGCCGGGCGTGGTGGCGCACACCTTTAATCACAGCACTTGGCAGGCGGATCTCTGTGAGTTCAAGGCCTATATAGTCTATATAGTGAGTTCCAGGACAGTTGGGGCTACAGGGAGACCCTATCTAAAAAAAAATAAAATAAAATAAAAAAAAAGTTATTTAGACAATTATTTCTCAATGATGATTTTTTTCCTAACCAGAAAATGCTGCTCAGATGTAAGACTTCAAGTCTTGGTCTCCAATACTGTAGTGCCCACCTGTAGCTAAGGGAGACAACCAGCTATTGTTCTAAAATGACGGATAAATTTGTTTTCTCCCCCTACCTAGAAGCCTTTGAGAGGGAACTGACACCGATTCTAACTACCCCAACAGCTACCAAAATACCTGAAAGCAAATCCTGAATCCATCACTCTAGAGTCCAGCCTTGGAAGACAAAAGAAAAATGAGGAAGAATCCAATAGAGGAATGCTTTTGTAAGCCCTTGTCAAGAAATTCTAATGGACTCTCATATGAACATTTGAAAATTGCCCAGTTCTGACTTTTTCTAGTTCCCCGTCTAGAACTTGTAATGCTAATTACTCTTGCCTTTACTTCTCCTTCACATCTCCTATTCATGAATCAAAGACTTTCTTTTCCTCCTTGAGATAAGAGTTATGCAATTTGAAAGTCTTTTAGATAGACCCACTGAAGGGGTACTCCAATTGCCTTATCCTGCATCCCTGTTCAGCATGGAAGAAGCCAGAGTGGTCTGCTTCCCGATTCCCTATTGGCAATTTGGGTAACCTCTTCAGAAGATGGTGTGGTAAGAATAGGAGGTAGGAATTGGCTAGGCAGTTAGGGTAAAAAGATCCCAAAGAAAAGTAGCCAGTTTCTTGGCCAAAACACAATGTCCTTGGGCCTCTTAGCAATCTACTCCATTCCAAAGGCCAAAAATGTTGAAAATATTTGGGAGCGTTTATTTAATCCTTTAAAGATTTTAGGGTTACTTCTTCAGAAGGGGGAATGTTAGAGTAGCCAAAAGCCCCATTAAAATAAATAAACAAATAACAAAGAAGAAGGAATTGTACATGAAGTTATCAGAAAAAAGTGATGGGGAGATAAGGAAGGAGTTGTAGGGGAGGGAGTAGGCATGTATTTAATCAAAACACCTTATATTCATGTATGAAATTCTCAATTATTTATTTAAAAAGAAAGAAAGAAAGAAAGGAGAAGAAAAATGTCCTCCTCTGCCCCAGCTCCAACCTCAGGATTGGGAACCACTCCAGCACCAATGATTCGGTGGAAGATGGGCCCTATGCCTTGGATGCTAAGGAATAAATCAAGCCTTTTTTGTTTTCTGAGACAGGGTCATGTAGTTCAGGCTGAATTTAAACTCCCAAAGGTGACCTTGAACTTATGATCCTCTTATGCTCACCTCCCAAGTGCTTATAGATCCTACAGTCCTCTACCACTATGTCTAGTTTACATGGTGCTGGGGATTGAACCCTAGGTTTCATGCATGCTAGGCAAGCAATCTACCAACTGACCTACATCCCCAGCCTTGTCATGCCTGCTTTTGAAAGTTTCACTGATCCAGAACTTTCCAAAGCTTCCTAGATCCTGCTTTTGTCACTACAGAGCTGCTCTAAGGCAGTGAGCAGACAGACAAGGACCTTCACAGTCTTAAAATTATTTTATTTATGGGCTGGAGACATGGCTCAGCTATTAAGAGCACTGACTGCTCTTGCAGAGGACCTGGCTTCAGCACCTACATGGCGGCTAAGAACCATCCTTAACTCCAGTTCCAGGGGAATCCGAAGCCCTCTTCTGACCTCCGTGGCATTGCATGACATGGGTGCACTCACATGCAGGCAACACATTCAGACACATAAAATAAAAATAAAATATTTTATTAAAAAAATAAAAAATAATTTTATTTATTATTATTAAACAGGGAGAAAGACCATCCCCTAGAGGGTTCTTAGTCTCATTTGTAAAAGAATTTAAGAATGGGGCTGGAGAGATGGCTCAGCAGTTAAGAACACTGGCTGTTCTTCCAGAAGACCCAGGTTCAAATCCCAGCACCCACATGGCAGCTAACAACTGTCTGTAACTCCAGTTCCAGGGGCTCCAATGGCCTGTTCTGTCCTCCACAAGCATTGCACAACATGGGTGCACTTACCTACATGCAGGCAATACATGCATACACATAAGATAAAACAAAAAATAATAAATAAAATATATTTTAAAAAAGAATTTAAGAATAGACCCAAACAGAAGCTTCAAGATAATTTTAATAGAATTTTAAGGACAATTCTCAGGGCAGACTGGTAGTCTTGCTAGCTGCCTTGTGGAGGAGAATGGAGGGGAGAAGGAAAGAAATCCATGAAGTCATGCAGGTTTAGAGCCTGCATGGCAGTCAGACACATGGCTGACTGAGCCACATGACTGAGAGAAAGACATACAAGATGCTAGGGCAATATTAAAGAAAGCATGTTTAGAAAAAGGATATGAAGAAGAAAAGAAGAGAGATTATGCTTTTCTGAAATACAGCCATCCTGGTGTACACAGTGTGTTACAGGTCAGCCAGGGGTACATAGTGAGATCCTGTCTCAAAAAAAAAAAAAAAAAGTCTTCATCAAATAGAGGGTGGATTAGCACAATAAACAGTTTCCACTCTCTCCAGCCTCTCTAGTCTCTGGTCACCTTAGAATGCTTTTCAATGTCACAGACCTTATTCCGCCACACCTCTATTAGTCTACAAATGATCGCTTTGTTCAAAGTACCTCTAGAATGTCAGGAAATCTTCAGTGCCAGGAGAGGGATACTGCACTTCCTGTTCCCATGTCAATAGGAGAACTCTGCTTGTTCTTGTTCTACATAGTGGACTTCGCCATAAAATAAGGGTTCAAGAATGAATCCCACTGTTTTAAAGTATTTAAACCCTCTGCTCAATCTCATCCTATCTATTGACTCCTTTTGTCCCCGCAGCAGTAAAGCTCTATGCGAGTCAGAAAAATTTGTTCCTAATACATACAAATAGATATCTGTTGTATGAGGAACTTTTCTATGGAAACAAAACACACACATCTATTCACCCTAGAAGGGGAATCCAGGACACACCAAAGTAACAATTACAATAAAGATCAACCTGGTGACCCAGTAAATTTCATTGGGGTTACTTACAGGAGCATGAGTGAGGGGTTACTTGCAAGAGCTGGGATGACTCAAAATCAGTTTCATCACCAAAAGCCACCCCAAACTGGTAAAAGCTACAACCCTGGAGCCTTCTGCACAACTTGTAGGTAGCTGGGCGAGTCTGAGAGATCTCACTGTTTTTCAGCTTGTCAGAGTCTCCTGCCCACAGCTCAGATGGTTTAGTCTCACCTCATTTGCTCATTACATTTCAGTCTTGATAAAAATAGTTGATGTGGGTCAGTGGGATGGCTCAGTGGCTCAGTGGGTAAAGGTGCTTGTTGCCAATCCAGATCACCCGAGTTTGATCTCCAGAACCCACATGGTGGAAAGAGAGAACCAACTGTTTCCCACAAGTTGTTCTTGACCTCCACATGCAAGGTGTAAGATGTGCATGTCTACACACAGATACAAACACAAATACAGACATACAGACACACACACACACATGCACACACAAATTAAAAAAATGTAAAAAAAAAAGTTTATGTGCTGGAGTAAAACCAGTTCTGTCCCTCTGGCCAGATGGAACCATAGAATTACTCTCAATAGGAATGATCTATATTATACAGCTGTGTTCCCCAAGGGCCCTGGTTCCTCCAAGGGGCGGGGTCTGCTAAGGAGAGTTGACTGTGGAGAGTTAGCCACAGAAGGCATGGCTTGTGGCGCCATCTTGGGAGGGAAGCAGTGAGCCACCAGGAATGTGTGGTGGCAGGCGTGGGGAATGCAAGCGTGGGGAACAAGCAGCAGCCAGGCGTACTCAAGAACTCAATGGCCTGGAACTTATGGACCTGGGGTGAGACCACTGGCCCCTGAGGTATGGGCAAAAGCTAGCAGTGACTATGGGCATGCCATGGGAGCGATCTGGTATCTGGTATTGTGATGCAGAGCTGGGCAGCGCATAGCTGAGTGTGGAGCTAGGCACTGGGTGTTCATTTCTTTGTAAGTCACTCCGCTCCCCCCCATAATAATAAATGTAAATAAAGATGTGTTATATGGTTTGCCTGATAGCACAAGAGACCCAGAGAGAACTCTGGCAACAAACTGGATAGTCTGGCCCAGATAAATGAACCAGCCTTGGGGATGTGCGTCTGGGAAAGCAGTGCTGTTCCTGCTGCCTCTGTGGCAGGTCAGCTGGGCTCTGATTCCCAAATCCAGGAGCAGCTGCCAGGAACCCAGGGGAGAAGGCAATCAAACCCCATACACTTAATGGGGTTAATGATAGTCAAGTGGGTTATACACTAGATTATAAAATCTGTAACTAAAAAGAGGCCAGCCACACAGAAGCATGGGCCACAGCTATGTTGTAAATGTGGGGGTATGTTGCGGGTATGTGAAGATTTGTTAAAGGTTATCCAGAGGCTAGAAAATCTTTTACTGGCTCTGGACCCAAACAGAGCATAATAAAAGATGTGCCCCAGGCAGGGTGTGCTGGATAGCTTTAGTGTCAACTTGACACACCTGGGTTGAGGGAGCCTCAATTGGGGAATTGCCTTCACTGGACTGGCCTGTGGCCATGTCCATGGGGCACCTTCTTGATTGTTGAGCCCACTGTGGGTGGGGCCACCCATGGGCAGGTGGGCCTGTGTTGCATGAGAAAGCAGGCTGAGCAGGGGTCAGGGGAGCAAGCCAGTAAGTAGCAATTCTCAATGGCTTGTGCTCCAGTCCCTGCCTCCAGGTTCCTACCCTGAGTTCTTACCTTGGGCTCCCTGATGAACTGTGACCTTGGAGATGTAAGACAAACAAACCCTTTCCTCCCCAAATTGGTAGTGGTCAGAGTGTTTTGGCACAGCAATGGAGAAACAAACTAAGACATAGGGGAAGCTGAAAAGGCTAGGGTAGTCCTGGCAGATCCAGTTGCAGAGCTTGAGAGAGAAAAAAAAGTGGGACACTTTCACCTGTGTAAGGTCCAAGGACTCAGAGGAGAAGACAAAAAATAGTAAAAAAGAAAATGTCCTAAAAATAAAAGTAGCTAAGGCTGCCCCTCAGATTCAACTGTTGATACAAAAGGAAAAAAAAAATCTAACAGTGCTGTAGCTAGGAAATATTCCATACTAAAACTGTTAAAACTAGGAAAAACTTATAAGCAAGAAATCAGAGATCCCCCTAGCCACGTGCCTTGTGAGAATATGGGACATGGGCACAAATGACATCAGTCTAAGTCCTTCAGAAGCTTCACAGCTGAGTTATATTACCACCCATCCATCCCTGTGATATAGGCTGTTCAACCTAGACCAATGCAGGGGGGAGCAGTCCTCAATGGGGTGGCTGGTTGAAGGCATTAAAGATAACATGGTTGTCACTAAGGGAGACTAACAGGATTACCAGGGGCTGGAGGACTATAAAGGAGGGGCAGGCATTACTGAGAGAACTAGGTATGAGAAAAGCAATATATGATGCCCACAGATAAGACTGTGTTCACCAGAGATATGATGGAAAGCTTAATTCAACTGGGACCTTGAGAATGGTATGGGGCTTTAATGGTTTTACTAAGCCCTTTAATGGGACAGGATCTTTGTGAAGTGAGACAGGCTTTGGCAAATCTAAATGATTCTGACCAGCATGTAAAATGTGTCTGTAAAATAACAGAATACCCTATAAGAGATATAAAAAAGTTCAGACTGACGAAATGGTCCACTTGGGTTACTCGAAGATGAATGTGGCAAAACTTATGTCAAGCCCAAATCCCCAAAGAAAAAATTGATAGAAAACCAAATTCTGTACTAAGGCATTTCTGGAAGGCTTTAAAACCAGAAGAACAGTTTACAAAAAAACATTCAAAGGATAAAAACTGTCCCGGGGTGGTTAAGAATCCCCAAGGATTAAATAAGATGCATTTCTCTTCTGATGAAGGCTATACTAGGGGTGAAAGCAGGTTTTCCCACCAAGTTCTCCCCTGTTGGGGACCCCTGTTGTGAAGTAGTATTCTCTCTATGTCCGGACAGCCCATGGGCTCGGTTTCATATGCAGAAGACTCCTTTTCATCAGGGTACCTTCCTGGCATCTTCCTGACTCGTCTTTTGAAGTAGCTGCCACAGAAACATGACCTCCGGCTCTGGAAATGCCAGGTTTTCCTGTGTGATTTTTCTGGCAGTCTAGCAGCCTGGCAGGAGCCCACTTCCATATGTAAATAGGGTATCCCACAAAGTACCTATCAGCTAAAGCTTTTACCACTACCCCCACGGTATAAAGTTTCCTGGTTTTCCCTCAATAATTGGAGCTGGATCACTAGGAGCTGGAGCTGGGACACTGAGACTTGGAGCCAAGCAGAGTCACTTAATAAAGAGCTGTAACACGGACTAAGCTGAGTCCCGTGTCTTATTGCCTTAAGCCGACTCATGGACACCTAGCTTTAGCCGCCCCGCTCCTTCCCGTGTGATCCAGCGGCCGGTGGATTTCGCATCTTAAGGAAGTGCACGGGTGAAATTAGGGCGGAACCCGGCTGGGCAAGCCCCAGCAGCGGAGACCCACAGAGACACGGGGATGTGGCGGAGAACGCGGAGCAGACGCCGTGGGACCCGCCGCCTTCCAGGTGTGCGCAGGGGACTTGCGCCAAGCTAGCGCGAGACCTTCAGCACCCCAGCGGCGGACAGAGACGCGGTGCGCGACCAGACCCGCCGCATCTCCAGGTGTGCGCAGGGGACGCCCCGAGATCCCTGCGCACCCCCCATACTCCCCCAGCAACCTGGTGTGGTCAATGGGAAGATGACAGATATGGCTACAGTCAGGAGGCAGAACCAGGGCCTGCCTGTCTCAGGGAACCAACAAGTGCAGCGGGGACGGGAGAAACCCCCTGCCTCCTTAGCCCAGTGCAGGGTCAGGCAACTGGAGCCAACACCTGTAAGTGTATGAAGAATAAAAGAATACAGAGACTCCATACAAAATCCCCCAAGTGCGAAATGACTCCAAAGGGATAACTAAGGATGATAAAGAGCTAACAAAATTAATGTCTCGTACCCATGCTATGGTCCCTAACAAAAATCTATGGAGAAAACAGTTAATACAAATGGACAAAACCTTTTCATGCTGTGTGAGACCTTGCCTGTGATTGATTTAATATATAATGTTAACCTTTGTTCAAGTGTTTTACAGATGTGAAACCCATTTGAAAGATACCTGAAGAAGCAAAGGCCAGCTATATGTGTATGAGTGTATTGCCTGCATGTATGTGAGTGCACCTACTGGAGCCAACACCTGAAAAGTATCAAGAATAAAAGAATACAAAGAGACCCTATGTAAAATCCTCCAAGTGCGAAATGACTCCAAAGGGATAACTAAAGATGATAAAGAGCTAACCAAATTAATGCCTCGCACTCATGCTATGGTACCTAACAAAGCTCTATGGAGAAAACAGTTAATATGAATGGACAGAATCTTTCCATGCTGTGTGAGACCTTGTCTATGACTGATTTAATATATAATGCTAACCTTCCTTCAAGTGTTTTACAGCTGTAAAACCCATTTAAAAGATACTGGAAGAGGCAAAGGCCAGCGATAGCTATAAGATTCTTGGAAGTTTTATGGTTGGGTAAGATGGAAACAAACTATACAACTGTTAAGAAAATCTACAGTACCAGGGGTGGGTTGCCCCGCTATGAGCTGTTGGTCAGAGAGATCCTAGAGGTCCTCAAATTTACCAAGGCTATTGCCATTAATGTCAGTTGTACACTACAAAGGTCGGTAAGGCCATGTTGCTGAAGACACTGCATGTTGTGAGCACGGGAGAAGAAGGGGAGATGGAGCTGAGACTAAGCCAAAAAACTCCATGCCACTGGATGGATGACATTCATATTGCCAAAAGGCACTATGCAGATGGTTGGGAAAGAAAGACTCCCCTATGATTCTACTCAGCAATGGACCCTATGTGCTGCACACTATGGACATGCCAAGTGATGCCTGCAAGTGCAATAATGGCTCGATCAACATACGTACAACTGACAAATTTCTAATTGGCTAAGGCCCACTCCTAGGGGTGGAACACACATCTGGTGCTGTAGACCAGGCCAATGCCTCGTGTCAAGAAAGGCTACAGGCCCTAGTGGAGAAGCCATCACAAGTATACTCTTTAATGAATATAGTACACCTACCGGGATATCTTCTAGGCATTTGTATTTACATTCATGCTTGTTTAAATGTGTCTACTTCTTTCCATGTGTCTTTATAGTAGAAGAAACACCACTGAGGTAGATCAATGGCCATGGCTTAAAGACAAATAATGGGGAGGCCCAAGAAGTCACTATCTTGCCATGATACAAGAGAGATTGCCCTACATCTGTCACCCCCTCCAAGGCTCAGGGACCTTAGTGGAAGATTAGCGGAAAGATTGTAAGAGCGGAGGAAAGGGGTGGAGTGTGTTCCCCAGGGGTCCTTTTTCCTCCAAGGGGTGGGGCCTGCTTTGGAGAGTTGACTGTGGAGAGTTAGCCACAGAAGGAATGGCTTATGGCGCCATCTTGGGAGGGAAGTGGTGAGTCACCAGGAACTTGTCACAGCAGGCATGGGGAACATGCAGTAGCTGGGAGTGTTCAAGAACAGAATGGCCTGGCACTTATAGACCTGGGATGAGACTGCTGGCCTCTGAGGTGTGAGTGAACGCTAGCAGTGACTATGGGCGTGCTGCGGGAGCGATCTGGTATGTCGGGCTCTGAGCTGCAGCACAGAGCTGGTTGGCGCAGAGCTGAACACAGAGCTAGGCACCGGGTGTTTGTTTCTTTGTAAGTCACTCCCCCCCCATAATAATAAATGTACATAAAGATATGTTATATGGTTTTCCTGATAGTGCAAGAGACCCAGAGAGAACTCCAGTGACAGCAGCTAATACTCTGGTCCAGTTAATGCCCTTCAAAGATGAGAAAGGAGTACATAATATGGAAGAGATGCCATGAGCCAGGAAAGGCAGAGGAAGCCCAAGATGAACTCTTGGGGTTTCCTGTTCCATCTACGTAATCCTCCCCTCCCTTTATAGTTCCTTATTGCTCAGAAGTTTGCTTCGTGTTCTGTAGTCAGTTTGGCCTCAGCCTTTCAGCCCCATTTCACAGCTGATGGGGCATCTCTTGTGACTTATCTTAATGATCTCCATTCAGCTTAATTAAGAAACCACAGACATTGTGAATGCTGCCTAGTCTGCAATTATTAATAAAATTGTATCACAGAATTGCTGCTAAGAAACAGAGACCCTGGCCCTGCTAGTATATTTAAGGTAATGGTGTAACACTGTGTGTCTGGTAAAGCTGATAACATTGATTAAATATGAAGGAATTCTTTCCAGGATGTGTTGACTTGAGGAAATCCTCTAAAAATGAACTCCCAAAGCAACTATCCCTAAGGGGGCAACCAAAACTCCCTGAGGCTTGGATATGCACATTAACCAAGCTCTCTGGTGATTCTCCTATGTGCTCCCCTCTTAAAGTCACCTGCTTTTACTTCATTTACTTCCTAAAAGTTCAATGATGGTTTCAGATGAAGTAGCAATGACCATCTCTGGACTTTAATTGAAGAAATTGTGCCTGATAGCTGCACACTAGCATAATCTCTAGTCAGCTTCTCATGGTGATTATGTTAAGTTAGATTGAGTACTCAATGTATTCAAGAGAACTTTATGCTGAGTTTTTGTGTTAAGTATTCTAATCCTCCTCAACTTCTATAGTTCATTGAGACAATAATTTGTGAGTTAGTCCATGTAGTTGTATGGCCAGAAATGCTTGTTTGATTATTTTCTAAGTTACTTAACTGCCATTCAACTTACTATCAATCTACTGAGCTATTTGTATACTAAAGATCTCTGTGCTAGTGCCTAGGAGATCAAAAGCCTGACTCTGTTCTTCATGAGAGCTCAGCAAGAATATTCTTACAGGAGTCACAAGATATACACTAATTCAGTATTTTCGGATATGTCTGTACCCACTTCTAGAGGAACACAAGACATTTCAGGAGACTTCCTGAAGGTAGTGTTCTCTCTCTCTCTCACTGTGTGTGTGTGTGTGTGTGTGTGTGTGTGTGTGTGCGTATACATGTAGACCAGAGGTCACCTCTGGTGTCCATCCTCAGGAGTCATCCACCTTGTTTTCTAAGACAGGGTATTTCATTGGCCTGGGGTTCATGGATTAGACTAGATTGGCTGGCCAGCAGGCCCCAGGAATCTGCTTGTTCCTGTCTCCCCAGTGTTGTGATTACAAGTTGTGACGGCCCAGCCCAGACCGAGCAGTTCAGTCCGACGGGAACAGGGTCCTCAAGAGAGTGGGCAAGGATTCGGTGCGTGACAAACAGACAGACACACAAGAACCTGGTGAAAGTCTGAGTGTGATTTTTGCAGCTGCAAGGTTTGAGATATATACAGCAAAGATGGCAAAATCTCCCCAACAGAAACTGCAGAACAGCCATGCCAAGATTTACAATTCCAGAGATAAAGGCAAAACAACCCTGCCAACCATCATGTACAGCCAAAACACACCTCCCCATCCCATCGACCTGGCACCAGACAGCAAACCCCCGCTGTGGCCTTCACTGCCAACCTTTCCCACGTACTCAGGATTCCGCTCAGCTCTGTGGTTTCAGGTCAAAATGACCTTAACCCATCACGTACTTTCAACATTAGCTGTACCTGATATTACATTTTTAATTATTTGATAACATTCCTTCTTAATTGTAGTGGGCCATAGGGCTTCTAGTCATTCCTTAACCCCTTAGATCCTAAAAAGTCATCCCATGTTAGGGACCTATGAAACCATCCTTCCCTCCTATCTTATCCAACTTTCAAATACAGTCTGTAGTTGCCTTTTAATGCTCTCTTGTTGATTTTTTGTCAAAAGACACCAAGGTGGTCTTGATCTTGCCAATTTATCCATGAATTGTAATGAATACCAAGAAACCCTTCTTCTATTTTT
>NW_008330832.1:1717031-1739633 GCF_000622305.1 Nannospalax galili
ATTAATACAGTTATAAAATTATAAAGTTATACAATATTGAACTGAGTATAAACCCTGTAAGACACAAAATTGAATGATTTTTAACCTTTAAAAAAGATCTCCATTTCATTTTAAAATATCCTGTTTCTTAGATAAAGACTCATTGTTTTTGCTACTAACACTGTGATGTTGGTGCATACGTCTCTAATCTGTATATATCTAATTATTGCTAGTCATAATTGGTTGCACTCAGCTCCTTGGCACCTGTGTATGTTTATAAAGTCATTGGGTAGATTTCAATGGTAATGTTTATCACCTCTACTAATTAACATGATGTAAGAAAAAAAAAAACCTGATGTAGTTTTTTTTTTGTGATATACACACACAAAAAATCTACATCAGGTTTTTTTTTGCATGGGCATCAAACGCAGGTCCTCTTGTTTACATGTCAAGCACTCTAGTGAGCCATCTCTTCATTCCCTCAATGGCATTTTGGTCCAAGGAGTTTAAAAATAATGAATTAACAAAATTAAAACAGGGGCTGGAGAAATGGCTCAGCAGTTGGGAGCACTAGCTGCTCTTTCAGAGGACTGGGGTTTGATTCCCAGCACTCACATGGTGGCTAACAACCACTCATAACTCCAGTTCCAGAGGACTCTGATGCCCTCTTCTGACTTCTGTGGGCATTGCACAACATGGGTGCACTTATATACATGCAGACAACACACTCATACACATAAAGTAAAAATAATAAAAAAATTAAAGCATTCTGAAGTCCTAGTGTTATCCAAAAGAAAGAACAATTTGTACTAATTTGGTGTTTTAGACGTTGATCCAGCTAGTCAATGCTTTATTTGAATTATCTGCCCGTGTACCTCTAGCTCCTTTTTTGGCCTCCCCTACTACAATTGCCTTTTTTTACAAATGCACACTTCCCACCTGTCCCCAACCTGCTCCTATTTTGGCCCATGATGGAAAGGCCTGTGGGCTACCAAGCAAATGAACACATCTAAATTTCTGTGTCAGAGCCCAAAGTGCAACTTGTCTTTTCTTGGCATACATGTCTGTGTAATGAGGGTGAACTTCGGCATGAGAAACACAGTTGTTTGGCCCACTTCTGAGTGTTCTAAAGTCAGATAGAGCTGGGAAGTTAAGGAAATGATGGCAATTTTCCATTAATGCTTACATCGTTTCCATTCCTGAATTATCATCCAAGAATATAGTCCCTCTATCAAGGAATTCAAGAGTTTTGTTCAGACCCACAAAATCTGAGAAAACTCCCCTACTGGGAAACCTGTCTACAGTACATTTGGATAGAGGCACAGTGATCCCTGAAGGAAGAGCAAAGAAAACAGTAAACATGGACAAACACTATTTAAAATGGCTACTCACACAGACTGCTTACCCCTGAATAGGGCATCTATATCAAACTTCTGCCTCCCCAGTCTCAGGAATCGTGTGGAAGAGGGGTGGAAAGATTTTAAGGGCCAAAGCTGGTGGATGACTACAAGGAAACAGAGTTTTCTAGACAGCTAGTCAGTTACTGATATGAATTCCCAACCAGTATACACAAGTCCTATGCAAGCTCAAACCAGACAAAATCCCCTGGGGGGACATGAGTAAGAAACCTCAACTCTACCCGAGGAACTGATGGGTGCTGGGAAGGGGAGATTCACTATGGTTTAAGGGTGAGAGACTCTTATTAGGTTGAGCAGGCTCCAGAGGATGAACCAAACAGAAGGGCATTTGGGGACACTAACCTGACTCTCTAGGTCTTTCTTATGTATATTTTATTGAAGTTTTATATGTTTCATATAAAAAATCTTAATCATTTTTATTCCTCCTCTCCCATCTGCACCCCCATACCCTCCCACCGGATTTCATGCATTCTGTCATATATGTTGAGACCTACTGAGTCAAGTTCGTGTGCCCAGATGTCCCTAGTGCAAGTTCATCCACTCGGGTCTAGTCAGTCTACCTAGAGTCTCTCCCTTAAGGAAGACAAACTGTCTTTCACCCAACAGTAATCAGCTTCCAATAGTTGGCTAAGGTTGGGATCTGCTGCCCATTTCCCCAATTCTATGCTGGGTTTTTGCTTGCTTGAGTTTTCATGGGTCTTGTGCATGCTGGCTCCATTGCTGTAGGTGCATGAGCAGGGTCCCAGGAGCCTGTAAGACTGTTTCCAGATGGTCATGTACCTCCTCCCCTGGCTCTTACAATCTTTCTCCTCCCTCTTCCACAATGATTTTATAGGTCTTAATATATTTTTATACATTAAATTATATATATATATATAAGTGTGTGTGTATGTACACACACACACACACACACACACACACACACAAACAGCTGATAGAGTCTAATTGGATCATCTGAAGTTGGAAGACACACCCTAAATGTGGGTGTTAACTTCTGATGGCAGCCTGTATTTGGCCACGGCAGAGGAGAACGTTTTGCTTTTTGCTGCTTGCCTTCTCTCTCGCTGGTGAGTTCGTCTTGCTGTAGACTGAAGACTAGCCGATCTTTTGGAATTTGTCAGACCTTCAGCTCCAGAGTGGGACTACTGAGACATCCAGCCTTGTGGACTGAGTGACTACGGATTCTCAATCTCTCCAGTGTGGTGAACCCATTGTTGGACTACTCAGACTCTATCCTGTGAGCTAAGCTGATAAATCCCTATACATATATATTCATTCTACCGGTTCTGTTTCTTTGGAGAACCCTGACTGATACATATGGGTACAGGAAAATTTGGTGGGGAAGTAGTAAAGGGGGTGCAGATAGGTGAGGGGCCTCTAAGTACGATCAAGTATGAAATTAGAAAAAATTCAATTAAAATGGCTATTCAAAGTACTGCTAATAGTAACACCAAGATGAAAAGATGCACTTAAAATCTTAGAGTATAATCACACATAAATCAAAAGAAAGATTAACAAAATTAAAGCATTCTAAAATCCTAGTTTTGTACAGGAGAAAGAATGATATGGATTAATTTCATATTTTAGACACTGATAAATCAAGCACACATTTTAATTTAAAATGATAAAATCAGGGGCTGGAGAGATGACTCAGCAGTTAAGAACACTGGTTGTTCTTTCAGAAGACCCGGGTTTGAATCCCAGCACCCACATGACAGCTAACAACTGTCAGTCTCAGGGGATCTGACAGCCTCTGCTGACCTCTGCAGGCATTGCACATCAAGGGTGCACTTACCTACATGCAGGCAATACACACATACACATAAAATAAAAATAAAAAAATTTTAAGTGATAAAATAAAAGTAAAACATATAACCCAAGAAAAACATGAATTAAGAAAAATTTAGTAAATTTAAAAGAAAGGGTAAATCGATAATTAGAACATCTGAAAAGAAACCAAATGGACAGATTTAAATCTGTCACAGTGCTTTCATGCTAGTGGAGGGCAGATGCCCAGCTAACAGGTGAAGTGAATTCATTGGTAATTTCATACAGTGGTACATACAATGAAGAAAAATCAAGTATGGTAAATAATTAGCTGGTGCCCAGGAGGAGACTATTTCTAGATTAGGGGAGATCTGAGAGAAAGAGAAAATAATAAGGACTCTCTTTTTCATCTTGTGAAATAAGTTGAAAAGAGAATGACCAGCCATGTGACTGAGAAGAGGCCATCAGGGAGTGGGAGGAAAACCAGAGAACATGGCCCATAAAGGTATTTCCAGGCGGGCATGACCAACTCGAAAACTAAGGCTTCCTACTTAGTTTGCTACACTCATCCTACCAGACCTAGAGAGCACAGGCAGTAGCAGGCTCAGTGTTGAGCTACCATAGTCTCTTTAGTGCAACAGAGACCTGCAGAGAACAGCGGCTGGGTGCAATGACTGACACTAGAGTATCTGAGGTCGATGCTTTCTCTCTCTCTCCTTGTGAGCTGACTGACTCTGGGCTAGCTGTTTTGCCTCTCTGTGCTTTAGTTTCCCTGTGTGTAAAACGAAGATAGTGGCATTTGTGCATTCTGGGTGTTGTGACGAAATGAATTTGGTGGGGTTTTTTTTGTTTTTTTTTTTTTTTGTGAAATAGGGTCTCACTATGTAGCCCCAGCGGGCGTGGAACTTGCTATGTAGACCAGGTTGGCCTCAAAGCCACAAAATTCCACCTGCTTCTGCCTCCTAGTGGTAGGATTAAAGGCATGTGCCACTATGCCCAGCTTGAATTAATATTTTTAAAGCACTTAGGCTATACCTGGCATGAAATAATCATCACACACTTCTTCCTTAAAAAGAAAAGCCAGCTGGGCGTGGTGGCCCATGCCTGTAAGCACAGCATTTGGGAGGCAGAGGCAGGTGGATCTCTGAGTTCAAGGCCAGCCTGGTCTACATAGTGAGTTCCAGGACAACTGGGGCTACAGGGAGACCCTGTCTCAAAAAGACCAAACAAAAAAAAAAAAAAGAAAGAAAAGAAAAGCCACAGGCTGGAGAGATGGCTCAGCAGTTAGGAGCACTGGAGGCTCTTGCAGAGGTCCCAGGTTCGATTCCTAGCACCCACATGGTGGCTGGCAACCATCTGTGACTCCAGTTCCAGGGGATCTGATACCCTCTTCTGACCGCTGCAGGTATTGGACGGGATAGGTGTACCTACTTATGTGCAGGCAATACACTCATACACTTAAAAATAATAAAAAAATTTAAAAATCCCTACAGCTGCAAAGTTACAAAAGACAACTTTGCATGTAAGCACCTATTTACAGCTGGGCAGGTGCGGTGGCACACACCTTTAGTCTCAGCACTCTGGAGGCAGAGGCTAGCCTGGTCTACATAGTGAGTTGGGACTACAGGGAGACCCAGTCTCAAACACACACACAAAGGAAAGGCTGTGGTTTAATAGAGTGTTTCTGTCAAGTTGACAAGGGGTCAATTGTGTTGGACAGCTTCAGTTAACTTGACACACCTGGGGTAGAGGGACCCTCAACTGAGGAATTACCTTCATTGGATTAGCCTGTGGCCATATCTATGGGGCACTTTCTTGATGAGTGATGACAGAGCCCGCTCTGGGAGGTGCCACCCCTGGGCAGGTCATTCTGTATTGTACAAGGAAGCAGGCTGAGCACAGGCCTGAGCAGCAAGTCAGTAAGCAGTATAACATTCTGAGCCAGGCATTGTTAGACACCAGGAACACACAGGTGAATGTGCATTGTGGGGACTCAGGTTTGTTTGCTTAGCGGGGGGCCTGCTGGCTTCGGGGCAGAGGGCCTGATCGGCGACAGAGTCAAACTCTGGGACCTGTGTCTTCCCAACAGGACGATTTATTTTAGAATTTATATGGTTTTTATACATCCCAAGGAACTAGCAGTCACGTGGGATATGATAGTCACATACAAAGATTTAGGGTACAAAGTACAAGGACATTTAGTCTGTTAGTTGGCACCAGGAGTCTTAAACTTTTACTCAAGGTTATCAATGCCCATCCAGTAATTTATTGGGCACAATGTTTTCTTTCTTAAAAGCATGGTAAACTTTTAGCTTTTAGCTCAGGAGTAAACCTTTGACCTGGCCTAATCTCTTAGCCAGGGATAGCTGAGTTATTTGTTTAGGACAAGGAGATGAGCTAAGGGTTGTTGATCAAGATGCTTTCCCACAGAGCAGGGAGCCTGCACTTTTATGACCAGGCCGCCTCCTCCTGCCAGCCCAACAGTGTTCTGCAAGGCAGGGATTATCAGAGCCACTGTTTTCAGTGCCCCTCCCTTTAGCAGAGAATGCAGCCTGGACCTCACGTTATGGCCTGGCATCCTGGTTTCCTACAGTGCATGATACTGGAATCTCAGAGATGAATTGATTTTTGAAACCTAAAGTCAAAAGAGGGTCTGGAAACTGTCGAAAGTACGCTGACCAGAGTGGGGAGCAGGATAGAGCAAGGAAATGTTGGAAAAATAGCAGGGTCAGGCTGCTTCAGAGCCCAGGGGTTCTGTATTTAAAGCCTTAGGGACCTGGAGATGGCTTATCAGATAAAGACCTATGCTTCTCAAGGTTAGTGACCAGAGTTCGATTCTGAAACCCATATGAAGTGACTCCACCTACACAATAATTAAAAAATCTTTAGGGGCTGGAGAAATGGCTCAGTGGTTAAGAACACTGAATGTTCTTGCAGAGGACCAGGGTTCAATTCTCAGCACCCACATGGCGGCTACGAATCGTCCTTAACTCCAGTTCCAGGGGAATCTGAAGCCCTCTTCTGATCTCCGGTGGCATTGCACAACACGGGTGCACTCACATACATGCAGCCAATACACTCATACACATAAACTAAAAATAATAAACATTAAAAAAAAATTCTTGCTGGGTATGGTGGCGCACGCCTTTAATCCCAGCACGTGGGAGGCAGAGGCAGGCGGATCTTTGTGAGTTCGAGGCCAGCGTGGTCTATACAGTGAGTTCCAGGACAGCTGGGACTACAAGGAGACCCTGTCTCAAAAAAGACCAAAAGAAAAAAAAAAAAATCTTTAAAGCTAGGGCTAGAGAGATGGCTTATCAGTTAAGAGCACTGGCTGCTCCTGCAGAAGGCCTGGGTTCGGATCCTGACACCCACATGGCACCTAACAACTGTCCCTAACTCCAGTTCCAGGGGGGTCCAAACACCCTCTTCTGCCCTCCGAAGGCACTGCATGACAGGGCACACTTACATACAAGCAGGCGATACACAAATACACATTAAAAAAAAAAAAAAACAACAAAAAAACTACTTTAAAGCCTGGGGGAAGTGGGGAGTGTATTACATAACCCGTCATCATTTAAGAGGAGCCAGTTAAAACGGGGTCCTAAGGAAAGGCACTGAAGAAAACCTCAACAGTACCCTAACAGTTTTAGTTGACATTTCCGTAAAATGCCCTACATTCTATTTATTTTGAAAACAACCGTGCATCACGATTTGGGTTCCATATTTTCGTGTCCATTCCGGATATAACTGGAGATTCTAGAAAACCTGCCTCATGCGTCTGACATCTGGCTGTAAACCCTGAAGGTCTCATTGCCTCTTGAAGGGTCTAGCTGCCGGTGGCCCCCCGCGTCGCCGCCGGGCTGCGGTTCCTCCACTCCAGCAGGGGAATCATGGCGGCCGCGGGACGCACAGGTAGTCGCCCGGGCCTGGGCCGCGTAAGGCTGGAGGAGGAGCGGCCCAGGCGGGGCGGGGGCTCCTCTCCGCCTCAGTGTCGCCGGGACCGAGGAAATGTTGCCGCTTGGGCCGCGCTCGGTGCTGACTTATAGGATCCTAAGCTCTCTACTCCGCTCGGGGGTGCGCAGATCGTGGCCCGGTGTGCGGCCCCAGCACCGAGGCTGCGGCGGAGCCGGTGAAGTCCGGGCCCTGCCGGGAGTGCGCGGGGAGAAAGGCGCAGGCAGGCCGCGTGGGGAGCGCGGGCTGAAGGGAGGCTGATGCAGGAGCGCGAGTGCTGGAGCGGGAATCTCGGGGACGCGCGTGCTGCAGAGGGGAGTCTGGGAGCGCGCGGGCAGGAGTGGGAGTCCGGGAGCGCGCGTGCTGCAGAGGGGAGTCTGGGAGCGCGCGTGCTGGAGACGGGAGTCCGGGAGCGCGCGTGCTGCAGAGGGGAGTCTGGGAGCGTGCGGCGAGCGGCCTTGCCCGGGCAGCGGCCGGCGCAGGCCCCGCCCCTAGCGCAGGCGAGTCCATTGGGGTCCCTGAGGAGGGGAGGCCTAATGTGATGACGTCCGCTAGGCCGGGCACCGTGTCCCGATAGTTCTGAGGGGCCCACTCTGCCTTCTCGGGCCGTTTCCAGAAGGTCCCGCCTCGGTGGGATGCCACCCCCCGTCCCGCGCGGTAGGCTCGTCCGGGCAGGCCGCGGAGGGGCTGGCGGGAGATTTGCAGTTGGCGGGATCTGGAGCTCACCCTGTCCTCCGTTCTCTCGCCACCATGCCCTGCTCTGAAGAGGTAACCGTAAGCCCCCCAAGCAAGCAGGCCCGGCCGGAGGAGCCCACCTCCCGACTGCGCTTTGTGCGGCTCTCGGAGCACGCCACGGCGCCCACCCGGGGGTCCGCACGCGCTGCCGGCTACGATCTGTACAGGTGAGCGCACCTCGGCTGGTCAGCGCTGAGACTCTGCACCCCAGACCCTGCACCCCGAGGCCCACCATCCTCAGCCCCTGTAGCACAAGGCTTTGCACCCGGGCCCAAACCTTCACGGGAGAGATTACGGAAATACCTTTGTGTAGTCAATGTGGAAATAACTAATGTATAAGCAGTGGAAGTTATTAAGGTCTCCAGAGTGACTTCCAGTGCTGTAAAATATCTTATTTTTGTCTGGGAGGGAGCTACAATAATGGCGACATTAGCTTTGTTAGGTGGACCTTAGAGAATCCATTTCAGTGGTGTCCATCTGCAGGAGCAGATGAAATTAGTACTCTTCTTCAGCCAGTGACGTTTACGCCCATGCTCTGGTATATTTGCAGAACAGATGGAACACAGCTCTACCTCCTGCCCATGTTTCCTCTTAATGTTTTCTTCTGCGGCTTCATCTTCATCACAGAATTGTTCAGAGAGTAAGATGAGTTAGTGCTGACAGGCTAGAATTGTGCCTGGCCTGGAGTGAGGGCCTCATCAGTGTAAGCTATTATCGCCCCTTTATTTGAGTCTATTTTCTCTCCATACCGTGTTAATGAATTAATGTCTCCCTTTCTGCACCTCATGCTAATACCTTCCTCGGTTTCCCAACAACTGATTTCAGACACAAATATTCAGCAGTGGCAGTGTTGACCTTTTTCTCCACCGTAATATTTACAGAGAACTGTTACCTTAAGCTGTCTTTTTATCCTAAAACAAAATAATCTAGTACCTGTGTAATAAAACATTTTAGACGAATTAGTAATTTGTTATAAAATTAGTTAGCCGGGCATGGTGGCACACGCCTTTAATCCCAGCACTTGGGAGGCAGAGGCGGGCAGATCTTTGTGAGTTCGAGGCCAGCCTGGTCTACATAGTGAGTTCCAGGACAGCTGGGGCTACAAGGGGACCCTGTCTCAAAAAAAGACAAAAAAATAAAATTAGTTACAGGAGTAACTAATTAGAAGTAACTAATTAGAAGTTACTAAATGCATTGTCACAGGAAAGAATGTTGAGAACAGTTTATAAACAAATACCAATTTAATATCTTTTTAGTGCCTATGATTATACAGTCCCACCTATGGAGAAAGCCGTTGTGAAAACAGACATTCAGATAGCTGTTCCTTCTGGGTGCTATGGAAGAGTAGGTAAGTTATTTAAGGGCCAGGTAACTTTTGTCAAGTACTTCCATTATGATAAGTTCTCTCTTCTAGTGTCAACGTGGGTTAAAAATTGAAGAGCTACTGCTTGTGTCCTCAGATAATGAAATGCCATCTGGTAGCAGATACAGCCATTTGGAAGCTTCCACAGACCTCTGCTTTTGCCTCTTCTTGCCCTTTTCTCTTGCCTTTGTGAGCTTTTAGGAGGCTCATATTGGCCCAAGTGATGGTTCTTATAGCACTTCACAGAAAAATTGAGAGTATCTGATGCTTGTGTAAGAGAATAGGGGCTTAGAATGATGGCTCATGGCACTTTGTATTATGAGAGAAACTGCCAGATTATATGAACCCAGTGGACCTTCTAGATTGTCCTTGATGTCCTTCTAGGGGTTAGAGTAGGGGACGGTCTTGTGATCTAGAGACGTGCCTTATATTGACAAAACGTACTGTAAGTCAGTGGCTCAGATTTTCCTAGGGCTTGCCCCTTGTCTAGAGAGTGAATTCAAAACTTGTCAAGAGCATGCATACTTTTTTCTAACTTCGAACTAAGCATAAAAAGGGAAGGAAACTGCCTCTCCCTTGGCAAAGAGACCTAGACTAACACTATCTTGTTGTCCGTGT
Source organism: Nannospalax galili (assembly GCF_000622305.1). Lineage (NCBI taxonomy): Eukaryota > Metazoa > Chordata > Mammalia > Rodentia > Spalacidae > Nannospalax > Nannospalax galili. The sequence goes on from NW_008330832.1 coordinate 1,726,866, forward strand.
GTAGAGCTGCCGTTACTTTGGCCCTTTTACGATGGGTTTTCTCCTGGCCTCTGGCATCACTGACTATACTTTTAGAATTCAGTGGGAGAAAACTGAAGATGGATGAGGAAAACGTCCCAAGAGGAGGTGGCGTTTATTGACAAAGTGCCTGCTTTCAGTTGTTCTAAAATACAGAACTAGAAATGAAGATTATTGAGGTGGACCTGATGTTAAGTCAGCAAGTTTGAGGTATAACCTTGGCTTTTGTGGAGTTTTTTGTTTTGTTTCCATTTTCAGAATAACAGAATGTTCGAGAGTTAAATTTTGGAAGCATAGCTTTGGCCTCTTAATTCTCTAATATTAGACCTTTTATGTTACTCTGGTTTATATATTTCATAAAGATAGCCTCTTGACCTCTGTATCATGAGTAGAAGTTCCAAGTTGTGGACTAAGTCTGCTGTTGTTTGGTTAGGTTTATTTCTTCTCACTCCCCCTCTCTCCACCTGTTGACATGTTCAAGTCTCCCATCTTGAACCACAAGTTGAGCTAGCGAGATGGCTCAGTGAGTAAAGAACTTGCCAGAAAAACATGATAACCTAAGTTTGATCCCAAGAATCCACGCAAAGATGGATGGAGAGAACTGACTTCACAAAGGTGTCCTCTGACCTCCACATGTACACAGTAGCATGCATGCCCCCCTATCCTGTACACACAGAACAATAAGAGAGGTCATCGCTAGCCCCCTGCCACTGTCAGTTACAGTCTTTTAAGTTGGTTTTCAATAAATGATCTTGAATTTTTCTAAATTAGTCTTTCCGACTTTGGTAGCATAACATGGTAAGTATCTTCTTTAAAAATGATCTGCTGAAATTAAGATGCAAATATAGACAATAAAAGGGAGGGCGATGCTTAAGTTGCATTAAATGTAATGTATCTGTTACTTCTCCTCTCCAGTTAAATACCCACTGTCTTCCTATTTTGTTTTTAGCTCCATGTTCTGGCTTGGCTGTAAAACACTTCATGGATGTAGGAGCTAAGAGATTTATTTCTTTATTCTATAAATGTATTTGTCTTTGCTTTAAAGGTAACGTGTTCAAATGTCAGGTTTTATTTTTATTGTCAAGAAATGAAATGAATTTTCTTGTGTCTGTGCCTCTAGGATTTCTAAGTTTGAAGTAATAGGCAGTTATGATATGATATAGTTTCAAGTACTGTTTGGTAATGTGTAGTTTGTAACGCTCATTGTGTGAAATGTCTGTTATTTTACTAATAAGCAGGTACTGAAAGGTTTTGCTTTGCTTCAGTATAATCTGTATTTAGTGCAAAATTGACCCTTAGACTAGGAAAAGCTTTTGCATGATTATTTTAAGCAGTCATAGTTTGCTTAAACAGTTTAAACAAAAGATTCTTGAAATGCAGACCTGTTTTGTAAAAATTTTCTTACTCTGTAAGAAAGGACACCCTTGTCATGAAAAATATAACAAGGTAATTCTTTCTCCACAGTAAGAAGAGAAAGCTTGATGCTTCTGTAAATTTCTTCCCTTGTCCTTACTATTTCCCTTACACCTTTGTCTTCCAAAGTTATTTTCTCCATGTGGCTCCAGGCATGGAGAAGCCTCAGTGTCCTCTGCTAGCCATGTCCTCACTGTAAGGAAGGTCTCACTTTCCTGATAGGATTCTTTTGTTTCTGATCTCTTGTTGGGGCACAAACTGCACTGATGTGGTCCCAGTGTCCTGACTCTTCTCTGACCTCATCTGTAGTGTTTCACCTTGGCCCTCGGTTATATGGGTATGCTACCTTCCCTTGTATTTTTACAGAACTATGTCAAGCTGGTTTTTAAGAGATGAGGAAACTGTCCCAGAAATGTGGTTCCAGCACCATTGTTCTTCCCATTGCACTCAAGCTGCCCGTCCCCTCACTACCTGTGTTGGCTGTTTGCACCTGTATAGGGTTAAACAGCACATGATGAAGCCTGACTGTGGGGACTTGCCTACCATTAGTGCAACATCATGTTGTATGTTGAATGTTGAATGTCTCCCATGGTGTCACTAGGTGGTGCTGTGGGGTAAGGTAGAGGCCCAAAACTGCACAGCAATTCATACTGACAGTCTACTCCTGGATTGAGGATTCCCAGAGTTTAATGAGTTACATTTAATTTTCAAAAATACTTTTTACCAATTCAAATATGAAATGTGGTCACTTGGAATATACTTATAATTTAATTTAAGATCATAAAAGATATATTTTTATTGAATTTCAAAAGGGTTTGAAAGGAACACAGACTCTGGGCCTGTTTCCTCATCAGTATAATAGAAGTTAGTACGTCCGTCTCTGAGGGGTAGCAGGGTTAAATAATGTATGTGGCACATCTGCCATAGTGTTTGGCATATGCTAATTCAGATGATCATTTCCATCTCTGACAGATGTCACAAAATTTTTTTTTTGGTCTTTTTGAGACAGGGTTTCCCTGTATAGCCCCAGCTGTCCTGGAACTCACTGTGTAGACCAGGCTGGCCTTGAACTCACAGAGATCCGCCTGCCTCTGCCTCCCAAGTATTGGGATTAAAGGTATGCGCCACCACGCCTGGCTCAAATTTTTTTTTTTTTTTTAAATGTTGAAACTTTTTTCCTCCAAATTTGTTTCTAACGGGTATGGAATTGGAAAGTTAGTTTGCATGGTGGTTGGTATGGGGTTATTCATAAAATCACATTGTGGTATGTTCTCGGATACAGAATATCTTTAAAAATGTCTCCTAGGTACAAGTTTATCATAGTTGCCAACTGAATAGTGTTTCTCTTAGAAATCCCAGGTTGTAAATAAGGGTCAAAGGGAAAAGTTGACTATGCAAGATTGTGGTTAGAAGCCACATTGGGTAGGTGTGGATAATTTTCACTGAAGAGGTTTCCAACAATGACGTGCCGAAGTCTTGACACTATAAAACTTGCCTGAAGCCAGGTAACCACTGCCAGCTCCAATGCATGATTTTTCCAGGGGTACCGTCATGATACTTGCTGCTTTCTCTGAAAGACATGTCCTCACTGCTTACAGTCGTTACGCAGAGAAGGGATACATCTTGGGTTTGTTTTCCTTCGTCTGTTTTTGCGTTATGAGATAGTGCCTCACACATACCAAGCAAGTGCTGTGCCACTATATCCCCACTCCTCCTTTTACTTTTTTATGAGATAAAAATCTCACTAAGTTACCGAGGCAGGTCTTGAAATCACACTGTAGCCCAGATAGGCCTTGAACATGGCAGTCTTCCTGCCTTAGCCTCCCAGGTAGTTGGTCTTTGCCGCCAGGGCTGGCATTGTTTTTGTTGTTTAGTTGCTTATTTTACTGTGCTGAAGATTGAACCAGAGCCCTGTAGTAGGCAAGCATTCTCCCACTAAGCTACATCTCCAGCCCTTAGGGTTTTCTTAAAATTTAAATAGCAGTTGAGCCCTGCTGGGCATGGTGGCGTATCCCTTTGATCCCAGCACTCCAGGGGCAGGGGCAGGCGCAAGCGGATCTCTGTGCGTTCAAGGCCAGGCTGGTTTACATAGCAAGTTCCAGGTCAGCTGGGGCTACAGGGAGACACTGTCTCAGAAAGACCAAAAACAAAAGTTAAATAGCAGTTGAATAAATGAATCTGAATTTTTGTATGGCATTGACATTCATGCTAAAAGATTTAATTGGAAGCCTTCTTTCTACCATACATTTTCTTAAAATTTTTTTCATTACATTGATTTGTGTATATGGGGGTGGGAGCATGTGTTATGACATGCATGTGGAGGTCAGACAACTTGCAGATATCAGTTTTCTCTACCACATGAGTCCTGGGGAACAAACTTCATCAGGCTTAGCAGGAAGCACTTTTTCCCACTGGGCCATCTTGTCAACCCACCTGCCATTCATTTTGATGGACTCAAATGACTTTGAGTCATAATTTTCAGATTCCAAGCATATAAAATGAGTAGGCCCGGTAGAATTGAAGATATCTAACTAATTGAATACGCTCAATAGGAGTACTTTGCAGACGTGCCGATAGGCCTTTACATAAAGGGAGTATTTTATAGTAGAAAATTACCGTACTTGCAACTCATGTAAAAGAACACATAGAAAAAATCATAGACAAATTATAGAAACAGGTTTGGCATACAAGTGTCCAGTGTACACACAGAAAGAAACATGCCCAGTTACAAGGAATGGAAGGTAAGGCACAAGGTGCCATTTTTACTGGTCATGTTGGTATTACCAAGGTTTTAGAAATGGACATTTCCAAATGGTTCTGGGAAAGGTTTGAATGACTGTGCCTTTTTTGCAGTTATCTAGCAATAGCCTACAACACAGACAGTATATATGTCCTTTGACCCAGGAATATGTGTGGTTTTAGTTTTTTGAGACAGGGTCTCTCCTTGTAGCCCCAACTGGTCTAGAAATAGCTATGTAGATCGGGCTGCCCTTGATCTCACAGAGATCCATTTCCCTCTGCCCCCTGAGTACTAGGAATAAAGGTGTACACCACCATGCCTAGCTTGATGAGCATTAATGTCAAGGATATATGTCAAGGGTTGTTTTGTGTATTATAGCAAAAATGTGAAGGCACTGTGAGTGTTTGGTGTTATATAAAATGAGTTACAAGCCAGGTGTGGTGGTGCACTCCTTTAATCCCAGCATTCGGGAGGTAGAGGCAGGCAGATCTCTGAGTTCAAGGCCAGCCTGGTCTACGTAGTGAGTTCCAGGACAGCTGGAGCTACAGGGAGACCCTGTCTCAAAAAGACCAAAAAAAAAAGAGTTACATAGAAGTAATGGGACTTCTACATACTGTGCCTAAAAGGAAGGAATGACTGAAAATTTTAAATATATATATATATTTGTTTTAAAGGATAACTGATTCTTTTGGGTGGAAAAATTAATGCGTAAACTTTATTGCTGTAATATTGGCTTTTAACTTGTATGCAGTGCTACTTTTGAGTAATATGGTTTTCTATTAAAGTACATAGTAAAGAATTCATAAGTCAGTCCAGATCATCTTTCTCACAGGTGGCTTCATTAACCTGTTCCTCAAAGACCTCCTAGCATGGAAATTCCCCAGCCTTCTGTGGTCATTCCTTCTAGCATGAAACAGCATGCTTTATACTGCAGAATTTCCTCATTAAGTACAAGCACTCAAACTTTCTCCATAGAGATAATGTGAGAACAGTTGGCTCAGTTTTCATAAGTATTAAGAAGCAAATCAATGGTCACCTGGTGGTAAGGAATGAAACCAGGGTGAAGTACTTCAATTTCACTTGTCCCTAATACTTTTTAAATTTTATTTTTAATTTAGGTATATGAATGTTTTGTCTGTATGTATATAAGTGCACCACATGCATGCAATACTGTGGAAGCTAGAAAAGGGTGTCAAATCCCCTGGAACTGGAGTTCTCGATGGTTGTTAGCTGCCACGTGGGTGCTGGGATTTGAATCCAGGTCTTCTGCAAGAACAGCCAGTGCTCTTAACCACTGAGCCATCTCTCCAGCCCCCTTTACAAAAATTAAAAAAATTTTATTATTGTGTATATGTGGGTGCATCTGCCACAGCATCCATGTAGATGTCAGTGAACCACTTTGTGGAATTAGTTCTCTCCTTTCATCTTTATGTGAGTTCCAGTGTAGACTCAGGTTGCCAGGCTTGTGGAGCATGGACCTTTACCCACTGAGCCCTTTGCCAGCCACCCCCACATTGTTTTTCTTTGACCTTCGAGTAATTAGAAGTAGGTTGACCAGCTTTAGCATCCATTGAGCTAAGTTTCTGACCTTCCTACTCCTTGCTTCTGTTGGAAATGGTTTTTCTGGGGGAGGGGGTATTGTGTTGGAAGGGAAGGTTGGAAGAATAGTGAGTAATGTGAAATGGAGCTTTCATACTTTCACAGACTAAGTAGAATTAATATATCGTAGACAGCTGGGAAGGGGAGATAGTGATTGCTAATTCCAGAGATTTATTTCTGGAGTAATAAAAAATATTCTAAAATTGATTGTGGTGAAGTTTTTGTAATTGTGCATGCACTATAATCTAATGATTGTACACTCCATATTAAAAGAAGCGAGGAGTGTATACCTACATTATCTTGTGTAGACATGTTAAGTTACTGTCCCAAAAATAATTTGGTGAATATATCTTTCTGCGCCATGGCAGGGACCTAGCTCAAGTCCCCTGCAAAGATTCGCTGTTTTTGTTTATGGTATCAAATAGGCACTATCTATGTATTTAAAAATGAAGTTGGGCTAATGAGGTGGTTTGACGGTTAAGGTGCCTGCTTCCAAGCCTGAAGACCTGAGTTCAGACCCTATGGTAGAAGGAGATTTGACTCCCACAAATTGTTCTCTGACCTCCGCGTTTGTGTCATGGCACCCACATGCACACACGCAAATAGATGTAATAAAATTTTTAAATGAACTCATAAATCATGAGTAAGAGTGAACTTGTTAAACTTCTGAGCTAATGTTTTCTGCAAAATTGTGGTTTTAAATCAGATTGTGGTTCCAATTAATGGCTCAGTGGTTAAGAGCACTGACTGTTCTTGCACTGACTGCTTTTGCAGAGGACCCACGTTAAGTTCTGCTCCATTTTTTTATGCAAATGGACTATTCTGATAATTGCAGGACTCTGGTTAATAGTATTTCCCCTGCAGTTTTTCAGGCTTTTGAGTATTTTTAATTTATGATTCAATCATGCTTCAATAAGAATATTAGTGGGAAGCTGCTATCAGGAAAAACCTTCAAAGCCCCAAATCAGATTTCTCCTAGTCGATTTAACAAATGTGCAGTGGATAGCTAGCTGGTAGGGTGGAGGTGATAGTTGCTCCTCCCAGCTTATAGGAAATGCTCACTGAGATAAACTTCCAGGATGGAAAATGAGGAAACATTTTCTAAATTCTTATATTTTAGTAATGCCATTTCCGTTTTCTGACTTTACATAGGACCAGAGCAAAATTCACTTACTCGATTGTAAGAATAAGAATCTCAGAGCTACATAAGAATGATTTTGAGATAATCTTATACTCTGGTGTAATGGTATAATCAAGACAATTTTCTTTCCTCCAGCTGGTGTCATAGATGAAGATTATAGAGGAAATGTTGGTATTGTGCTGTTTAATTTTGGGAAGGAGGAGTTTGAAGGTGAGTTAAATATGCATGCACATACATAATAAATTTTCTGAGTTATCCATTGTATGAGTTGTCAGTAGAACTGACTGTGGGTTCTCATTGACTAAGACAGGATACAGAGAACACATCAATTCATCACACTAGTGATCTGTCTCTGTTTTTTCTTTGAAGTAAAAAAAGGTGATCGAATTGCACAGCTCATTTGTGAACGGATTTTCTATCCAGAATTAGAAGAAGTTCAGGTAAGTGTGTAAAAGCTGAGTGGAGAGTGACGGGGCTGACATCAGGAACAAAGAGAGTGTCTGACAATTTATTTGTAACTGAATAGTGTGTGTGATAAGTGCTGTTTAAGCATGGCTAAATTGTTTTAAAGTCGGGATGTTTTCATGCAGATCTTAGGCAGCGTTTCAGACAGTAGCAGATGGTGTAGCAAGGACTTTAGGAGCCCTGGAGACCAAGGGAGGACCTTACCTGTAGCTTACTCTTTCTGTCATGTCTTTCAGGCTTTGGCTGACACTGAAAGGGGTTCAGGAGGTTTTGGTTCTACTGGAAAGAACTGAAATTTTGGCCAAGAATAAAAAATGAAAGAAACCTGTTTTTTCTGAAAAAATAAAGATTTACTTGAAGTATTTTGGTGTTTCCACATTGTAAATAATAGCTTTATCTTCTATAAGTACTTCATTTCCTTAGATGAAGACCTGTCAGGATCACAGAGGCGGCTTTGTTCTCTGCAGTTGATGACTGCTTGTAAATCTGTGTTGTGGTGATATAATGCAAACTTTAAGACCAAATGGATGATTACAGATTTTTATTTTGTGTATGAGTGTTTGATGTGCATGTAAGTACACCCATGTTGTGCAATGCCCATAGAGGCAAGAAGAGGGCATCAGATCCCCTGGAACTGGAGTTAAGGACAATTGTTAGCCACCATGTGCGTTCTGGGAACTGAATCCTGGTTTGAGCTAGTTGGCCAGAAAGCTAGTTGGCTGGTTAGAGGGGGAGCCCCTAGGCTTTTGTTACAGACCAAGAAAACAGAAGTATGCCATTTTTATTATTTATCAGTGGCCTTTCCCTATCTGCCTGTCTGAAAATATGACTTGTTCTTAGTCCTTCATTGTGGGTCCCAAGGATTGAACTCAGGTCCTCAGGCTTGATGGCAAATGTCTTTTTCCCACTGTACCCTATCTGTACCCCGTACCAGGCCTGGCTTTTACATGGGTGCTGGGAATCCTTATGCTGAGTGGCCGGTGTTTGACCAAGTGAACCGTCCCCCAGCTCCTAGTTTTGTACTTTAATCCTGGAGTCAACTTGTTTTCTTAATTTCATAATTTCATTTTTGGATTGTTCATGGATGGTGCATAGTAGCTTTTTATACCTTGTGTGTGAGCCTCTCAGGGGTCTGGACTGGTTTTCTAGGAGGTGAAAATCTTTTGCTACTGGGGCTTTACGCATGCTTGGCTGTGTGGTATTCCAGTTAGACTTGATAGCAAAGGGAGACAAGAATTGTCATCCATTAACCATCAGAAAGGAAACTGGAGTTCACTCATGGCCAATGGAAGCATTGTTTGGGTCTGGTTAAGACCACTGGCTGCTCTTAAGAGGACCTAGGTTCAATTCCCAACACCTACATGATGGCTAACAACTCTCTGTAACTCGAGGATCCAATGCCCTCTTCTGGCATCTGCAGACACTGCACAACATGCAGACAAAACACATAAAGAAGCTCTGTCGATGAATTCACCTCCGCAGTTTGTAGAAGCCACGTAGTACCTTAACAGCTGCTCGAGTGAGGTACTGAGGCCCAAGCTGGGGTTTCATAGCACTGTGCACAGTTCTTGCTGTCACATGGCTATCACCATGTCACCTATAAGGTTCTGTCCTCACTTTACGTCTTCCTCTGTTTTATCAATGGAAATGCTGCAGTACAGGCACCTGGTGTTGTGCAGAAGAACTGTCAGAACGTGCAGTTTCTGAGCTTTGGAAGGAACTGGCACAACTGCGCACTGAGTAGTCTTTCCTGCCAAGTGATGAGAAATTAAACTTTGTTCAAATGACTTTCAGCCTCCTACATACCATAAAGATCACGACTTAATGAATAGCGCTGAAAGGCAACTTTGCAGCCACCTGTGGGGAGAGGCGTAGGTTCAGGTGCAGATGAATAGCACTGATGGCTGGCTGTGTAAGCCGTGTAACAACTGAGAATCAAATGGTCTCAGAACTCACTGAAGTGGCCTTTCCCAGCCCACTCCCCATGGAGTGGAAAGCAGGATGCAGAGCGCATAATCACCACAGATGTGCTGTAAGGTGACAAGGACGGTGATTGAGAGTCACTAGGCAGGAAGGACCCAGAGTTCATCAACATACACCTGTGTGGCTGGCCGCTCAACCTGAGTAGTGAAGATAACACGTCCAGCCCAAGCCAGTGTTGCCTTAATGGCTGATGCAGTGACAACAGGGAGGAATGGGAATACTGCCCTGGAGGCCACTCTGAGTTTCAGGAAATCCCTTGTACAGCACCAGGCACCCAGAGCACTCTGGAGCAAGGCTGCACTGAAGAAGGCCCCAAGTTGCCATGAGAGGGGGCCTGGGCTCTGTCTGCTCCTACCTTGATTGGCTTCTGGCTGCAGGGAGCTTAGAGGAAGTGGGGGTGAAGATTCAGAAGTGTCGGCAGCTGGGTGCTCAGCCACTGGACAGATGATAAACCACCTTTTCCCTGTGTGCAGGACTGAGAAACAGAACAGAAAGAGGTGCTGAGGGAGCCAGTGTCTCCAGATCAGAGGACCCCACTGTTACACCAGATCCCATGGGGACCACTAGGAAACTCCACCTATTTCTCCAGAAGGTGTGGGTAGGGGACCCCAGTTCCCACTTAGAATCCTAAATAGCTTCCCTCCACAACTCAGGTGGCCCTCTGGACCCCTTGATGCAGAGGCCTCAGGGAGAGGCTCCTATCTGTTCTCTCTCTCAGAGGGGTGTGTGGTGGGCAGCTAGCCCAGGGTGCCTCACTGGCAGCTGGAGACTCTCAGGGGAGCTTGGCTGGGGTTCATTTCCTGGCATACCCATGGCATCAGCCTTGATGGAAGTAATGTCAGTCAGAGAGGGGTGGCAGCTGGGATAGGACAGCCCTTCCTAGCTGAGGGACCCTCTTCATCACTCACTCCTGCAGCCCTTCTGGTATGGTGGCCAAAACTCTGCCACTATGTTCAGTAGGGGACTTCTATCAAATACCTGTGTTATGGGAAAATCAGACCAGCAGCCAAAGTCAGGTGAGGAGAGGGATTTAATTTTACGCTAGTGGACTGACCCAGGGATCCTTCCATAAAGGAGCCAGTACCCCCCTCCAGTTTTAGGGGTTTTTATTTTCATGTGAGGAAGTACAAGTAAAAGACTAAGCAGCACATAGGTGGCAATTAAGTAAAAGGTACATGTGATAATTAAGCAATGTAACATATGGCTGCAGGGGTTACAAAAGACTTCTATCCTGGGTCACCACAGGAGGTGGGGGAGAAGACATCTTATCTCTTGTAAAGGCGCTCTTTCTGCTCCAAATTTGGTTCTTAATTACCATCACATTGCAAAAGCATTCTGCCTCCATAATATCCCCTCTGCTTTATTGACAATCCCTTATGTTATTTAAGAGGAAATTTAAGATATTTTGACTTACCTGGCATTTGAGGGCCTCTACTTATTTTTGATAAATTTAGTGAGTTCATTTTCCAAGGTTTTAACAGGAACGCTAATAGAACCATCACTACTGGTTCTGTTAGTGAGGCGAGCCAGGGACCTGGAGTTTTCTAGGTATCTTTTCAGGAAGACTCATTTTCCTCTTTTCACGCCTTTATTTTCTCTAGTAGCTGTCTTGTATTTTTCTAGCTCTGCAGGTTTGATTTACATAAAAACAGTACACATACCTCCTTTTTATGGTTCTGACATCTTTAGTCTTAGAGATAAGCTCACTGGCAGACCCGAGGAATTTTCCAGCTTTCAGTTGAGAAAGAAACTGGTCATTTTTCTTTTGGAGTCTTCACTTTAAAACTGTCTAATTTTTACCTTTTATGTTTATTACTTTGAAGAGGTAACCCAATTTGCCCATGGGAAATCGGGATGCAGACCGCTCTGTCTTCTTCCATGCTGAACAGGGACTTGGTGTGGCAATTGGGGTACCCCTTTAGTGGGTCTATCTAAAAGATTCTCAAATTGCATAAGTTTTAACTGTAGGGAGAAAAGAAAGTCCTTGACCAATTCCTGGGCGATATGGAGAAGTAAAGGCAAGAATAGTTAGTATCACAAGTTCTAGACTGGGAACTAGAAAAAATCAGAACAGGGCAAATTTTAAATGTCCAAATTAAAGGCCATTGAAGTTTCTTGATGAGGACCTCCAAAAGCATCCATCTATTGGGTTCCTCATTTTTCTTTTGGCCGCCAAGGCTGGACTTGAGAGGGATGAACTCAGGATTTGTTTTCAGGCACTCTGATGGAGTGGCTAGAATCAGTCTTCTAGACAGGGAGAGAAAATAAATTTAGCCATCATTTTAGAACAATAGTAGCTGCAGATGAGCACTACAGTATTGGAGACCAAGATTTGAAGTCTTAGACCTGAGCAGCATTTTCATGTTAAGAACAAAATCACTACTGAGAAATAATTGTCTAAATAACATTTAACCTGGACTTAAGTCTGATGTCTGGGAAATGCAATCCTTTGGACTCTTAAAGAAATATACTGATCACTTTAATTTTTGGTTATATTTTCCTTTTGGGTGTTCAAGACCATACAGTTGGCCCAAATAAACCAGTTTACTTTTACTTTAAGGTTGGTTGAGGATCTGGTCCTCAGGGGTCACATGGGATTGGGAGGAGCCTCTGGTTCCTTAGGCCTTTTTACCAGTTCCATCTACCTGAAGATAAGTCCTGCTTGACCAGGGCTTTGCTTGGAAGCATGGAGGAAATGCTTCCTCTGTGTTGACCCTCTTTGCAGACTGGACACTGGTTTGAGTCCCTCTAGTGGGGTCTCCATGACCTCCCTGAACAAGAGGACAGGTGACTCATCACAGTTACAGGACATATCAAGAGATTCCCATAGTCCCCTGGGACATTATCAACCTTCCAGGGCAAGAAACAAAATTGTCCCTTAAACCCTTTTGTCCAGATTAGTATGGGCCTTTAAGTATGGTTATTAACCATCCAAGAAGGTCAGTTGCACCAGCCTGGTACCTTTAATTACTGTGTAATATATAGATAAAGCTTGAACAAAACCCAAACATTCTAAAATAAACATTGGCTGGAAGGGATTTGCCATCCAGGAAAGGAACCTTAAAACAAGAATTTAAGTCTGTCTCAAATGAAGGCTGTTCTATTACAAACAGAAGCAGTCTCCTTTCCTTTCCAGTTTCCCATACCCTGATTTGCAGTTTTCAGATTAAGATAATATAATGAGTTAACATTAGCCATGTACACACTGTGCTTTAAGTTCCCTGGTAGACCTTATAGAAAACAAAACCATTCAAATATTTTCTTCGTGTAGTTCAGAGATTGGTCTATCAAAGAAGGCGTATAAACACAAGGTAAAGAGAAGCAACTGGTACACAATCTCCAGCATAATCACTTATGGAAAACCGTGCTAAAACCCTGTTCAGACTTTAATAATAAATAATAATAATAA
>NW_008330832.1:1739665-1740059 GCF_000622305.1 Nannospalax galili
TAGAGATGAACAGTTATCTTAAATATATTATTATACTGTCTAAACTTTGAGATGTCCTTATAAGCCTTGAAGCAGGTTTTAAACCAAGTCTCCTTTAAAGGTTTAGAGATGTTTTACATAGACTTGGAAAATGTTTGTTCTCTATAAAATGTACCTAAACGGAGATAAATTGCACCCTGGAGCAGAAACAATCATTCCTTAAAAATGAATATATTTTTAATAGGAACCATATTGTAATTTAACAATTTCAGTTTACAAGAGAACTTGTACTTACAAGTCAATTTTATATCTAGTAAATTCACAACATTCAGTAAATACTGTGGTTAGACACAATGTTACAACAAACCAGTTTCAAAACCAAGACTAATTACCTTGACAAAATTCTGATCAGATG
>NW_008330832.1:1740206-1741700 GCF_000622305.1 Nannospalax galili
TAAATAGCATTTACATTTTAGGACGGTAAATATTTCTGACTGCTTTTAAACTCAACAAATGATGGAAAAAAGAATTATATATTTCATTTGCACACAAAACTAACCATAGCCAGAAGGTACAGTATGATTAAAACAAGCTAATGCTTATACAGTTTCCATTAAAGACAATTCCATGAAAGAGGGTAAAGAATGGGATGACAAGAAGTATTTAGTCTTATTGAGCCAATACAGAATCAATTATTAAAGACCAGGTAAGAGTGACAATTCTAAAAGCTTAATGTAGAGTATAAGAAAACAGTTTTCTACAGTTAACTCTTTCCCACAGTAGCATGCAGGAACTTAGAAAGAATGAGAGATAAAAGCACAAGAGCATAGCACATAGGATCAGGAGCCAGCATGCCTAGTCTGCAGGGCTGGCGGTCTGTGACAGCACCACTCAAGCTCAGGGCGGTCCTTTGCTTCCTATGAGAAAGAAGGGAGAAAGACTGCAAAGGAAACAAACCCAAAATCATCTCACTGCCCAGCGCCTAAGGAGACACACTGTAGTGAACAGTTACGAGCTAATTCTCAGAGATGTCTAGAGGTTGTTGAGTATATGAATAAAAGTTACAAGATAAACAATAATGTCTATTAAATAGTTATTCTGAATATACTGTAGTCCCATTTTGTTGCCATCTTGGGGATCAGTTCTTACAAGGTACCCCAGAAGAAGCCATGTGCTACTGCGTCTAACTTAAGGTGTCTTCTAGCCAGAGAAACAAAAGTACCTTAAACAACCGGTTCAGATACTGTTTTTTTTCCCTTTGAAACAGGGTCTCCAGCTGTCCTGGAACTCACTATGCAGACCAGGCTGGCCTTGAACTCACAGAGATCTGCCTGCCTCTGCCTTTCAAGTCCTGGGATTAAAGGCGTGCCACCACACCTGGTTTCAGGTACTGTTTTGTATAAACAACTAGCACTTAAAAGTTTTGTGAACACTTAATAAACCTCAGACATTGTCCCATAAATTTAGATATTTAGGGTACCCAAGTTTATAAGGCCTTTGAATGTACTATCAAAGTATCCATATTTATAAATCTGCACGTGTATTTAATTAGGCATGCCAAAATAAAACCAATAATTTTGTGCACATTAAATGAATGAAAATAATAACTGAAGTGGCCAGTTTGTTTTGATGGAAACATATGAAGACAATAATCACAGACACACATGACAGAATTACTTGAGATCTCAACACATGAGAAAACTTATAGACATACATGACATAATTGCATAAAATCCCAAACACATAGAAAACGATTATTATAGACACACATAGCATAATTCCACGCAAACTAGGTGCACCCAAAACACAAAATCAAGGAGTTTGATTAGGATGGTCCTTTGCATGCAGGCACTCATCTTTTTTTTTTTTTTTTTTTTTTTTTTTTTTTTTTTAAAAAAAAAAAAAAAAAAAGAGGACGATAAATCTTTCACTGTGATATATCAAAATAA
>NW_008330832.1:1741748-1751066 GCF_000622305.1 Nannospalax galili
TGTGTGCCCAAGTCCCAGAACATGCAGAAGTTTACAAAGCTCACAATAAAATAACTGCATTACTGGAGCTTGGGGCGGGGGGGGGGGGTTGGCAGACACACGCACACACACACACACACACACACACAGACGTGAGCTGCTAAAAACAAGCACAAACATAAATGGACACATAGTTCTGTCATGCCATGAGGAGGGCAGGAGGGGGAGCTGCAGAAACAGGATCAGTGGGCAGTGTGGGAGACAGAGGCTGACAGACTACTTCATGGATGTTCACTTCATTATTATGCTTCGAGGTAACTTAAATCTATAAAGTGCTTGCGTTGAAAGAACAAGAATCTGAAGTCAACCCCCAGAATCTACATAGAAAAAGCATGGTGGCACATGGAATGACACCTGTGGTTGTCCTATGGACACCATATTCACATGCAACTGCACACTCGTGCATCCATGCTCGCTCACATGCATACACTCACAAAAGAATCCATACTACCTTGACCAATTTACAAAAGACATGTTTGTATACATATGCTGTGGTACACTGTCCTCTGAGCGCAACAGCCACCTCCAGTGGAAGAGCAGTTATTATTGCCCACACAAGACTCAATATCATTGGGCATTTGGGAGGGTCATTAGACCTTCACTTGAGATTCTAACCACTCTCCTTCCTATAACACCCACCAACTGTATGTACTATTGGGAGGTGCTGGTTGAGGCTAGTTAACTGGAGTAGGGCAGGGGATGACTCCATTTCTGTATCCTTAGGAAGCTGTCACCCATGCTAGGGGGAGACGTTTTGGTGATGTGGCCATCTGAGGGTCACCCATGCTCCTCTAAGTATGCCTAATATACTCCTTGGTTTGATAAGCTGGAATTGGGTGGAATCTTTCCTTTGGTCTATCATTGATACTCTGTCTTCTCCAGGAAAGTTCATACAACAGCATATAATGTCACTCAAGACTCATGTTGAAAACATAGGAACGTGAAAGAATAGGCATGTAGTCTCACAGTTTGGATGGCAGAGTAAGGAGCTGCTGTGAAAAGCCAGCCAGCCACTGTAGACAAGGCTCTCCCCCTCGCCAAACCATAGCCAGACACCTCCAACATACTCTTCCACCTGGCCTTGATCTTTGCCTCTTCTGCCTTGGGCCTAACTCAGCCATAGCAAGAATCCTGCTAACCCTGTCAAGAGAGAATCCTCAGCCAACACATCTGATGAAACTCCTTGTCAGTTTTAATGCTGGACCCCTGGCATGCCTCTACAAGGACAGGGTTAAATGGGCCAGGCCATGGGTTTCCCTTCAGCTACAGAGGCTCTGGTGTCACTTCTGTAAGAGTGACAGCTGTAAAGGCACTTTTGAAGGAGGCAGGGCTCATCATAAGTGCACATGTTCCAGAAGGTGAGGGACAGGTAGCCCATGCTGACCATCCTGGACATGAGTGGCCAGAGCATGGGGTCCTAAGGCTCAGTGTTCTCCACAACCTGACCATCCAGCTGGCTTTGGTGCTCTCATGTTTTTCCTTATATTCCAACTGCCAACCCTGAGTCTGCTCCTGGGCTGTAAGCCCCCCATTCAGAGGTGAGTCCATCCTGCTGCCTACTACAACTGTTCTGGCCCATTTTCCTCACCGTGACAGCAGAAGTCAGAACCATTCCTTCTCTCACCCTGACGGAACTGTGCCCTGGGCTTGGGCTCCAGGAATAGCCTGTCTGAGGAATCTCTGAGGAGCAGAGAGCAGGACTCCTCGGAAACCCATATCCAAATTGAATGAAGCCAGGGCCAGGGAGTACAACCTGAGGACCACTTACAACTTCTAGCTGAGCTGCTGATGCAGCAGCTCCTAGCCAAATGGGCTAGTCATAGTGCATTAACTTGAATTTCATATTCCGTTACATAGTCACATCAGCCCCACTCACTGCACTTGATGGTCAGCTGGGATGAGGGATCACAGCACTGGCCACTGATGCCAGCTGCTTCCTCAGGACATGGCTTCCTAAGCACATGAACATATGTGACTGAGAGTCTAGGAGGATGTCCCTGTGTGCTGTGGTAACAGATGGGCCAGGGAGTCCTTTCTGCCCATGTCTTTCTGTGCTTTCATTGACAGCACAAGTCCTTTTAAGGCCCAAGTCCCTCACTTCTGGCGGGGCCACATGCTGGGGACACAGCAGGATTCCTTGGCAACACTGATCTGGGATACAGAGAAACCCATGAGTGAGAAGGTGCCCACAGTGACCTCTGCTCCAGCAGGTAAGGGTGGCTCCAGGTGGAGGCAGAGCTGTGAGGTTAATGGATGGAGCGTGGGCTTCAAACTGCCCTTCTGGAAGTTGACGAGGGTGACAGACAGTTCTTAGCAGGGACACAGGGCATTAGAGTCTTGTGACGCAGCTTCCCTTTGCTCCTCCAGGACATCTCACAGGTTTTTCCTTTTCCTCTAAGAGACAGGAGGAGGTGTGGTGAACACATTCCTCAGTCTGTCCTCACAGAGGTGCCTGAGGAAAAACCTACAGAACTCAGAAGCAGGGAGTTGATGCTCTTCCTGTGGACACACAGCTCTGGGGGCTAGCCCCTAGGCTCTGCGCCTGAGCCACGGGCCACCCAATACTTCCATGCAGGGCTAAGCTTAAGGTGCTCACTCCTATGCATGCCTAAGGTCCTCAAGGAGGCAGCCCCCCCCCCCCAATCCAGCCCCACCATGTATGTGGCAGTCTCATCAGGAGCGTCCCCATCCAAGTCAAACTTGAAGGTCACCATCTTGTGGTTATGCATTTCCAGCTGGCACTCCACCATCTTGTCCCCTGTGTTGCATACCTGTAGGAAGCCATGGTCAGAATGGTCAGATGGTCAGAGGACATCATGCCCACATACCCACACCCCAGTTACTCACATTCAGGATAGTGAGCTGGGGCTGGCTGGCTTTCTCCTGCCGGGAGCATGCATGTGTTTACCTGCGGTGGTGTTTCGGGGCAGCTCTGACCTCCAGTCAGCCTCCTCCAAAGGTGCCTTCGCAGCTGTCACTCGGTTCCCTTCCAGAAATAACATCGGAACCTCCAAAGCTGAAGGAAAACCAACAGGGTTAAAGCCCACACAGGAAACCAGCAAGTATATTTTGCAACCTGCAGAGATGGCATCCGGGCTGCAAGGGGACACTGGGTCCATTCATCCTCCGATGCCCATCCTGTGCCACTCAGGGATCATAAAGAAGCAGTGACTAGCTTCTCAGTGACCCCTTCTGAGCAATTAGGAAGATGGCAGCCCCTCAAGGCTGTTGTGAGGACCATAGGAGAGTCTGCTAAGCTTCCAGCACAAGCAGTACCCAGCTTCTTGGAAGGGCAGGACCCATAGCCACTTCCCATACCCACCCTCAGTAAGGTCAGCATCATCAACCAGAGCAGAGGAAGAACCTGAACACCGGGGCTGTGCCACAGCTCCCTTCCTGGTCCCCCTGTGGGCACTGCCAACTACGCATGGCCTTTCCCTTCTGCAGTGCCCTGTCAGCACCAGGAGTAATGCCAGGATCAGCAGCTGAGCAGGGGCTGACAACAACCAGGATTCAACCTGGATTGACGAAGACCAGAGAGAAGGCCCCTGAGGCTCTCCTAGGTCAATTTGGAAAAGAGGGCAATGGTTGTTAAAAATCCAAATGGGGCTGGGCATGGTGGTGCACACCTTTAATCCCAGCACTCGGAAGGCAGAGGCAGGTGGATCTCTTTGAGTTCAAGTCCAGCCTGGTCTACATAGTTCCAGGACAGCTGGGGCTACAGGAAGACCCTGTCTCAAAAATACCCCCCCCCAAAAAATTCAAATGGGGTCCACTCCCCGCAGGTTGGCACAGGGCCTCGGGGAGGGGGGCGGAATCCAAATGGCATTCTGGAAAACTGGGGCAGGAACTGAGTGGAATTGCCAAGGAGCACTGGGATAAGCTAAGCTGGTTCCTAGGCCTGTGCTATACCTCTCCTACCCCAGGCCCTCCATCCTGAAATCTCCAAGGTCTAAGCAGAGTGAGGGATACCTCTCACAGCTGGCAGGGAAGGTGTCCTTGTGTGCGTCCTTGCTCCTGCACAGGGATTTAGGCAGCCCTGGGATGGTGGTGACAGGTGTATGTCATTCTCTGTGTGTGTGTGTGTCTGGCAAGACACATGTTTGGTGTGTGGACAGCCTGCTGTGGTAGTTTCTGGGCCTGTGGGCAGGTTGAGACTTGTCAGCCTGGAAGTCAAGGCTGGGTGTATGCCATGTCTGAGTGTGCTCATGGTACGGGAGGTTTTGGAGAGCAGACAATGGAGGCTCTGTCAGCTCTTGCTCCTTGTAGGGCCTCAGAACCCTCTTTACTGACCCAGAAGAGCCTGGAGGCAGTGAGAGAGAAGCCTGTATTTAGGTCCTTCTGGGTGGCTTGGAAGCCCCCAACTGCCCTTAAATTAGCATCTTCCTATGTCCTGCAAGATGTTGGTATGATAGCTGCAGAAACCTGCAGGGGCTTCCTCTGACTTAAGGGTGGTGCTTGGTGGTCCCTTAGGCCAAGAGGTGAAGTCAGCAATCTCCTGGTCCTCCAAGAGCCCACCTTGTTCACGGATTAGATGTATGAGTGAAAACCATGCACAATGCCTCTCTCTCTCTCTCTCCCCCCGTCTCTCCCCCTCTCCCTCTCTCCCCTCCCTCCTGCTCTCCCTCTCTCCCTCCCTTATTTCCTTCTTCTGTCTCTGTCTCTTTTTTCTTTATTTTTGGAAGCAGAGGCTCTGCATGCATTTCTCATAACCTTGCCCTCACGTTAGCTGTGTCAGCCCTGGCCCTGAAGATTATATAAACTGCAACCCTAGCCGTCCTGGGGCCAGCCTTGGAAGAGGAGGCAGCTCCTGTCACAGGGGGTGTTTACAGGCCCTCCCTTGCTGGGAGGGAGGGCAGCTGTCAGGCACTGGCCAGCTGGGAGAGTGCTGGCTGGAGGTATAAGCCTACCCCCCTGGCCTGTAGAGTTAGCTCCCCTTCCAGGCCTGAGTATCCCAGGAGAGCCTGGATGAACTGGGGGCCAGGACTGCTCTCCACACTGCAGCATGCCTGCATTTTTGGCCCAGAAATAGGATTTAGGTGCTGTGTCCTCAGCACTTGCAGGGTGCCCTGCCTATGTATACAAGCTGGGTTTATTTGGTGGGTGTTGACCTGTCATCAGTTTTGAAACAAAGAGTGCTAGAGGTCTTGCGCTGCTCCTTGGCTCTGCAATTGTGATGTGGCTTTCCAGGGAGGGTCAGTGGTGTCCTTTAGGGATCTTCAGCAGGAGCTGAAACGTTCGCTCTCCCTCATGGCTCCTGTGAGGCACTCCCCTCCCTCCCTGCCTGGCATGTCCTAGGCCTTGGTGAGAAGTGGCCTTGATGGTACAGACTGTATGGGAGTTGGGGGGGGGCAAGGTCTGTGGTCCAGGATCCTGGACTGTGCCCAGTGTGCCTGCTGCCTGAGGAGGCAGAGAGAGAAGGGAATCCAGGAAGAGGGAGACCATTCTCGATTTTGGAGAATGGCACAATTCTTGGCTCCTACTCTTGTCAGATGACTAGTGTGGCTCCCTGAGTACCTGCTGGTGTTGCTACTATGAGATGTCACTGGGAGTGGAGGACAGAGCAGGAGTGCTACAGCAGGCTAGATGTGAGATAGACCTCAGCAGTCTAAGCCTGCCTGTCCGTCTGAGGCATTGCAGGCGCATGGAACTCCTGTTCATTTCTTCATTTCCCTTCCCTTTAAGGCTAGGCAAGCCAGTCTGTCCTCCATGTGGGCTGGGCAATAGGGGCCGGGGCCTGGTCTGTGGCCAAGGGTCTTTTGATCCTTGGCTCTAGGTGGAAGTCGGGTCACTTTTGGATTTTAGTGCTGCTCTTTGCTTGGGAGAAAGCAAAGACTGGGGGCCCCCAGCAGATGGGGAAACTGTTTTCACACCTCCTCTAATGAGATCTACTGTTCCTGTTTGCCTCAGGCCTCTGGGCTACTCTGAGAAGGTTTGCATGACAGGGCTCTGGACCAGCCTTATGGATAGTGGGGACATAGAGTGACTACTGGACACCATCCAGGAGGTAGCTGGATGTCTCTGGATCTTGGAGGAAGGTTTAAGTCAGGGGTGTTGGACACAGGTTGGCTGTGCAGAGCCATGAGAGGGGTCCACTAAGGGGCCTTTGTGTGGTGTGCTGGACTGAGGGGTTACCAGGGAATCTATCAATATCCAGATCATAGCACAGGCTAGGAGAAGAAAGCCAGAGTTTTCGTCCTGGGTAGGCCATGGGATCCCCATCCATCGTATGCAGAGGAGTCTGGGGAAGGAGGTGGGCTACAAGACCACCTTCCTTCAGTGTGTACAGGGTTCATCCTTCGCTTTGGTCCCTGGATTCTGGGGGACACAGTGAAGAGAGGGTCTGGCAGAGTGTTGCTTTCTTCAGGGAGGTTGGTAGAATTTCTCTCGGCTCCCATTACTCTCTCTGGACAGCCAGAGAAGTAAACTGTGTCTGTTGATCCTGGTGCCTGCTGGGTGGCTGCCTCTTATTCTTGCCCTCAGTGGGCCCATGTGGCCTCTCTGTGGCAGTACACTGCTTGAGGTCTCTTTCCAGGGTTCCCTGCCAAGGGACAGAACCTCTCCAGTCACAGGCCTTGTGAGTGGCTTAGAGGCCACTGGGTTCCCATCAGTGACTTCGTGTTGAAAAGACTTGACAACGAGAGCAGTATGTGCTTGTTCCACATCAAGGGTAGCAAGATGTCCCACCTTCTGAACTCTGTAAATGTCCAAAGCTGGAACTGAACTGTTGTTTTATCTGGGTGGGAGACCACTTGAAAATACTTAATCTCTGTAATCTATCTTTTGAATGCAGTTTTATTCTTGGTACCAGAGCACATTATGGTGACAACAGAGGAACTTCAGGGGATTCAGGGTCCCAGGCCCTTTGTTCCATTGTTTGCTGTAGGAGTTCTGTTTGGGGCTCCTCTTGCAAGGGCGGAAACTTCCCCCCAGGTGATTGTGGGACTCTGTGCCAGGTGTGGGGTGCATCCATTTTGTGGAGGCTCTTAGTCCTTGGCCCCAGGCTTGGAGACCTGCTGGGCCCTAGCGGAGTGGTATGAGGCCTACGGAGGAAAGGATGAGGGCTTCAAGTCCTAGTCCTGCCAGAGCTGTGCCTGCTAGGGACAGAGGAGACATGTCACTGGGGTCATCTGGTCACTAGGTGGGTCCTGCCCTTGCACTATGAGGCAACAATGGTCTGTTGGAAATGGTGTGTATTCCTAATTCACACTCTGGCCAGATATTCATCTTCGGGCTCAGCTGCCAATTCATGGGGGTGGGTATTGCCGTGGGACTCGTCTGTGGGACTCACTCCTCAGAGGACAGCCCAGGCACCTTCAGCCTTTTCTGTGTGGGTCGATTCTGTCTGCCTTTTTGGGATCTAGGTGAGGTAGAGGCTTTGGAACCTTGAGAGCTCGGGGGCTGCACTGCCATAGACTTGTGCCTCCTGCACTGCCTGGCTACTACTCACCTGCTCTCATCCTTGTGGTGTGGGGACTAGAGGGCATGAGAGGCAAAGAGCCACTGTCCAGTGCGGGCAGGGACAGGACAGACAGCCTGAGAAGGCTTGGCCTGATTTGGCTGGCAGTCACCTCGCCTTTTTTTTTTCCCTCTCTAATCTCCCAAGTGCTTTATTTTATTCCAAGTGCTGTAATTGACAGTTGGTCTGATAGCAGCACTGAGCTTATCTTCTTTATCCACACTTACTGTGGTCTTGGTTTGGTTGGTGGGAAAGGTTAGCCCAGGCGAGGCTGCCCGAATGGCCTGTGCGGACAGCTTTCTCATTAGGTGTAGAAAGGTGGGTGCCTGCCCTCACAGCCTGGTCCCCCCCCTCAACTCCAGTGGTGTCTTGAGGTGTGTGTGGTAAGCTGTGTGGTCAGTACTGGTGAAAAGTCTGGGTTGTGACCACCATCCCCAAGGTAAGGAGAGGTCAGGCGCCTGGAGGCGCAGGTGCTTCTGCAGCCAAGTGTGAGCCTGAGGGGTGTCCTCAGAGGCCCCGCCTTTTGGAAGTACCCGACTGATATCCGACTGAGTCTGAGTCAAGCCAGGTCTCTGTGTAGCTCAGGGAATGGCTCTGTTGCCCTTCAGAGCACCTCATTTACCATGAGGGTAAAATGGTGCACGTTTATTTGACCTGCTCTTTCTGAGCTGGTATTTTCATAGCCCTGGGGACCCAAAAGGATACCTGGGAGTCAGCTGAATCCACCTCCTGTGGTACTGGCCTGGAACATTCTGTGAGGATGGCTGAGTCTTCCCCTTCCCCTCCCCCCCCTCCCTCCTTCCCTCCCTGTTCTGTCTCTACATACCCTGCCAGGCTCCTGCTGAGTGCTTGTATCCTTGAGTTTTCTTCTGTTAAACACGAGCATAGTGCCAGGGGATAAGACTGAGGCCCAGGCTACTCAGATGTGGTCACTGGGATACCAGACAAGCCAGATGGGGACTTGTAGTCCTGAGGGCTGGGACATGTCAGGGTTGCAGGAGTTAAAGGTGATGTATGACTGGCTGGGCCCTGCACTGGGACCATCCACAGAAGCAGGTGGGGTGTGTAGACTGTGAGGATCTAGGCTGGGGGATGGCAAGGTCAAGAGACATCTGAGGCCAGGATGGTTCCTTGGTACCTGGTTTGGGCAGGCCCCAAGGCTCTGTGTTTCTAGGACAACCAGAGCTTATTTTAAGGTAGGGCAGGGCTCTGAGGATAAGTTGCTAGCTAGAAGATAACATCAAGAAAAGAGAAGGGAGCTGATATTCCAGAAAGTTCTGGATGCCCCTGGTATGCAGTGCAGGTGGGGAGCTCGTTGACCAAGTAGGCTTTTGTTGAGCCTGGCCCTTGGCCCTGGACCTGGGAGCACCACAGTGAACAGATCATATCATGATCCCAGGAGGAATGAAGATGTGTCAGTGGATCCGAGAATGCTGTGGTTGTGGGGATATCCAGGTTCTTAGGAGAAGGCCTGTGGTTGAGGGGGAGTGAACTATGTGGACAGGGAGGCAGGGGCAGCTGTGCAAAGGCCCTGAGGTTGGAACCAGTATTGTATAGTGAGGTGACCAGGTCAGCCTCAACGGCAGCCTGCAGGTGGCCTGGTCTCTAGTCTGAAGGGCTTCTGAGCAGAGATTGGCAAGAGCACAAAGTAGGAGTCGGCTAGGGGAGTGAGGTGGGGAGGAGGTGCATTTGAAGGTAGAGAGTGCAGGATTTGAAGGTGGAGAAGGTGGGAGTGGAGGCTGTGGGAAGAGGCTTGGGCCGGCAGGACCAATGCAGGAGGTGTGCATTTGGGGGAATCTCAGGCCTTGACTGGGGAGCAT
>NW_008330833.1:0-2789 GCF_000622305.1 Nannospalax galili
GTGTGGTGTGGTATCTATGTGGTATGTATAATATGTATGTATGTGGTATGTATTACTCATGTGGTATGTGTCTGTGTGTGTTTGGGGGTGTGATTTGCATGGTATGTGTAATTTTGTGATATGTTTATGGCTTATTGTGGCATATATACATGTGGCATATGTGATTTGTGTGATACGTTGATGGTTTGTCTGGTATGTATGTGTGTCATATATGATTTTTGTGGTGTATGTGGTATGTGTGGTATGTGTGTGTTATGTGTGATTTGTGTGGCATGTGTGATTTGTGTGTGGTGCATGTGGAATTTATATGTGTGGTGTGTGTGACATGCATGATGTGTGATGTGTGTGGCGTGCATGTATATAGGGTGTGTGAAGTATATGTGTGATATGTGTGATGTGTGTAGTGTGTGTGGTGTGTATGTTGTATGTGGTGTGTATGTGTACAGAGCGTGTGGAGTGTATGTATATGGAATGTGTAATTTGTATGGTATGTGTGTGGTGTGTGATGTGTATGTTTGGGGCACGTATGATTTGTGTGGTATGTATGTTGTGCTTGGCATTTGAGACATAGGTGTGTTATGTGTATAGAGTGTTTGTGTTATGTATCTATTGTATGTGTGTTTGTGCTTTGTATTGTACTATGAGGATGTGGCTGTTTTTTTTAATTTTTATTGCATTTATTTATTTGTGTGTATGTGTATGGGTGGGGGAGTACACATGTGCCATGGAGCACATGTGGAGGTCAGAGGACAACTTTCAAGAGTCAGTTCTTTCCTTCTAACAGGTAGATCTCAGAGATCTAAGTCCAGTGTCAGTCTTGGCAGCAAACACCTTTGTGGGCTGAACCATCTCACCAGTCCATATATATGCTTGTTGACAATATACCACAGCTGCTCTCATGGAAATGCTGACTTTCAGCTTAGCAGCTCTGTGGGGTTGGAGCCCCTGGCCCTGGTATGTCCTGGCTTGTCAGCTTTGCAGTGACAGTCACCTCTGCACCTGGGAGACCAGGGTTCACCTTGCATAAGGGGCCTCAGCCAACCCTGGTGGAGACACAGTGGATATGTGTGCTGATGGAGGGGCAGGAGCTCACACTTTGAGCTGGTCTCTTCCAGCACACGAAGGCTTCTCTACCCAATTCCTTGAATTTGGAGGTTGGTGACCATAAAGCCCTGACATTTCTCCAGTGTCTGGCCCAAAGCAGAACCACTTGGATGCGAGGTGCAGACCTACTCCTGTCTGCTGAATTCACATTAGGATTTGTGTAGATGTTGTTCAGGTCAGCTGCCTGCTTTGTTTAGAGTCTCTGTTCCACCAGGAATGAGGGAAAGCCATCCAATCCCATCAATATTCCTGGAGCCCTTTGCTGTGCAACGTAGGCAGCCATTGCCTCGTAGACCTTCACAGCCAAGGCTAGAGACTGATAGCTGTGTTACAATTGTGCAATGGTACACTCACAAGAATATGAAGTCTTTTTTTCCAGAATGTGAACAAGGAAGAGTTTTTCCTGACTGGGCTGGGGTTTGGGGTATAGAATGAAGCTCAGACTCATAGATCCACTGGTTTGAACAGAGGTGTGAGAGGGGGTGCTGTTCTTACTAAAGGAAGAACTGGGGAAAGGAGGAAGGGTGCAGAGTGAGAGTGAAGTCAAGGATCTGGAGACTCATCTACTTGTTCTGGAGTGTGAGGCGTGGTGTTGGCCAGGGACCCCTCCCAAAGTGTTTGTCTAGGTGATAGTCCCAGGAGGTCTGCATGTTGGAGCTTGTTCCCATGATAGTAGCTATTGGGAGTCCTTCGGTCCCATTCAAAATAATTTGAACCAGAGTCATAAGACTATGTGGGAAAGGAGAAGAGAGCAGGTAGAGATGATATTTGTCCACTGACTTGACCCCGGGGTAAAGTGACCATACTTCCATCATTGGGTCTGGGGCAACAATGACTCTATTGAACAAAGTGGGGAGTACAAAGTAGTGGTTCAGGTGAAATCCAGTGGTGGTTCCCAGCTAAGGAGCTAGCTAGAATGAAGGGATGGAAGAGGCAGAGGTAGTTCCACCAGTGGGGAAAGTCAGCTAGGAAGGACAGGGAAGAGAAATCTCAGGCACACATTAGGGGCCTTGGCAGATTCAAGAGCCTTTCATTGTATGGAAGAGAAAACAAAGAAGGAGACAAGAGAACAAGTCATTTCATTCAGGTGAAATTTCTAGGTAACAGGTGAGAAGAATCAAAGGCTGGGCAGTAAGTGCCCTCTAAGGAAGGCTTGGGCCACTCTGGCACTTCCCCAAAGTAGCTCAACAAGGTACATGCAGAAGCTAGACTGCCAGATAACAGGTGGATAAGCAGTGGAGACTGAAGGGTAGCTGCTGATGGAGAGGTGGAGGCGGGGGAAGGGGAGCTGAGACAGCTTATCCTTTGGGAGAACACTGAAATATGCTTGAAGCCCAATAGGAAGGAACTAGAGAAAATGAAGTGATAAAACCTGAGAGTTAAGAAGAGTTCCAAGAGTGGGCAGGGTAGTTCCCAAGATGCCCTGCTCACTCAGAAAGCCTAACACAAGAGAGAGCGTCCTAGACCCTTCATGTTCTTTCTAGCTGCACACCTCACCCCTGTAGATAGAGCTGGGTTTGATTTTCTCCCTGTGGTGCCCCTGTACCTGTTACCCCCTAGAAAGAGTAGGGCAATGTCCAAGAGGAGGGTTTGGAATGAGGATGTAATGATGGTGTTGCCCTTAGTAAGGGAAGGAAGACAAAAGGAGGGTGGAGGGTGGAGAGGACATGAAAATGAGAAGAGGG
>NW_008330834.1:0-582 GCF_000622305.1 Nannospalax galili
ATGCAACCTGAACATTTGCAGTTCAGTCACTGCTGGACATTAAAGGGGAAGTATCATTTCAGAGCTTTTTTTCTCTCCTGATTTCTATCTATAGAAGCTTGTACTTTATTGAGGATCGGTAGGAGGAAGATGGCTATTTCTCAAAGCTGTTCTTCTCCTTTAAAATGAACTGGGGAGCTGGCATGGTAGCTCATGCCTATGATCCCAGCCCTGGGGATCCCAAGGCTTAGGCAGGAGGATTAACACAATTTTGAGGCCAGCCTGAGCTATACTGTGAGGCCCTATCTTAAAAATAACCATCAATCTGGGCTGGAGAGATGGCTCAGCAGCTAAAAACACTGGCTGTTCTTGAAGAAGACCCGTGTTCAAATACCAGCACCCACATGGCAGCCAACAACTGTCTGTAACTCCAGTCCCAGGCCTCTGCAGGCATTGCACCATACGGGTACACTTACCTACGTGCAGGCAACACACACATACACAAAAAATAATAAATAAAATAAAATTTTTTAAAAAAAATAACAATCAATCAGCCAATCAAGATGTTATGCAGGCTATATTATGAGAGAGTAATGATTAAAA
>NW_008330835.1:0-224 GCF_000622305.1 Nannospalax galili
CTAGGGTTATGTTAAGAGTCAGTGCTAGGTTAGTGTTGTGGGTTACGGCTAGGGTTAGAATTAGGATTAGGGCTTAGGATAAGTTGTGTTTTGGGTTTGGGTAAGTTCTGAGTTAGGATTTGGCTTGTGATTAGGGCTAGGATTAGGGCCAGGGCTGAGGGCTAGGCCTAGGGTTAGGCTTAGGTTTTGGATTAGAGTTACAGCTATGGTTAGGTCTAGAATTA
>NW_008330836.1:0-263 GCF_000622305.1 Nannospalax galili
TGGTGGAACAGGACCGGCGATTGCTTTCTGAGCTCTGTCGTCTTGAGATGCCGAGATTGTGGAAGTCAGGAAGCAGGTGAGAGACCAGGTTAGAGACGTCTGGCGAGTTTTGTTCCAGTCGAGAGGTTGTAATTTCATTGGGATTTTCTGTCTGAGGGTGGAGGAACCTGGGATAACATGGGGGGAGTCCTGTCATAATGTGAAATGAGGCCATCAGGAATCCAAATAGGTGATTCAGTGTTCTGTGAAAAAATACGAGCATA
>NW_008330837.1:0-1375 GCF_000622305.1 Nannospalax galili
TTTCGCTGTTCCTGCACCTCCCCTCGTGATCCGGTGGCCAATGGATCGCGTCCACAGAGGGAGTGTCCGGTAGCTTGGAACAGAACCCTCCCGGCAGCTGACAGTGACCCGCAGAGCCGCCAGAGCCCGGTAGCCGTGGAGAGCCAGGTACCCGCACAGTAATGCGGTGCGTGAAACCTGTGCACCCCAGCCAACAGCTGGCATAGCAGCACGCAACCCGCTGCACCACAGCAACAGAAGGGTTAAGCAGTTTAATTATAGTATCTATATGATAGCCAAGGAATGTGAAAGGTTGGATGTATTGTCACTTGTCTCATGCAATGTGGAGACCTAGGCATTCTAAATCAGCAAGCAGATTGGGTATTGCAGCCTGTAAAGTACTGTGAGATTTGTGTGCTAGCAGTATGTCATCCATATAGTGGATGACAATTAGGTCCTTGGGGATGTTGGTTAAGGCCTTATTAACATATAATTGACAGATTGTGGGGCTATTTTTCGTGCCTTGTGGTAGTACCTTCCATTGGTATCTCTTGGCTGTTCTTAGAAAGTTAGGCTCCCAAACTGTGAAGGCAAAGTGAGGTCTATCTTGTTCTGCTAGGGGGATATGGAAGAAACAATCTTGGATATCAAGTACTATGATATGATGGTTTGGGGGAATAGCTGTAGGGTGTGGTAAGCCCGCTTGTAGTGAGCCCATCTTTTCCATCTGGGCATTGACTGCTCTAAGACCTTGGAGGAGTCTGTATTTCCCTGATTTCTTTTTAATAACAAGTATAGGGGTACTAGGTTTACTGAGAGAGGGCTTGATGTGACCAAGCCTCAATTGTTCAGCTACCAAATTTTTGAGGACAGATAATTTAGGTTCTATTATAGGCCACTGGCCCACCCAAATGGCATCATTAGAGAGCCAAGTGACTGGTATCCACTCGGGGGCAAAGATTGGAGTCGATCCTGGGTGGGCAGTGGCCATTAGGATTGGGGGTGTTGGGCAAGGTCTTGTCCTTTCCCTGATAGTCCCAAGCTATTGTGGAGCATAATATCATCATAAAAGGTACAGTCATCTGTGGTAAGGACTGTGCCCACTTCCTCTAGGATGTCTCAACCCCACAAGTTACGAACAACATCTGCTACTATGGGGGTAACTGTGCCCTGGTTTCCATCCAAGTCCTTCCAATATATTGGACTTGTGACCAGCTTGGTATCTTGTGTGCCACCAACTCCTTTTATTGGTGGGCCTCACTGGTATTTCCAGTGAGGGAATTTAGGGTTTCAATTTCTGATATAATTGTGACATCAGCCCTTGTGTCTACTAGGCCCTTTATGACAGCTCCATCTAGGAACAGGGTCATTAGTGGGGAGTGGTTGAGGATTGGGA
>NW_008330838.1:0-908 GCF_000622305.1 Nannospalax galili
CTAACCCTACTTCTAACTCTAGCCCTAACTATAGCAATAGAAATAGGCCCAAACCTTAAAATCACCCTAGAATTACCCCTAGCAGTAACCCTAGCCCTAGTCCTAGCCCTAGCCCTAGTACTAGCCCTAGAACTAGCTCTGACCATGTCTGTATCCTAATCCTAACCCTAAACCTTGCCATAACCCTTGGCCTAGAACTAGCCCTAATCTTCTAAAAGTAACTCTAAATTGACATCTAATCCTATCCTGAGCCCTAATCCTAGTGATAGCTGTCCCTAAACCTTGAGCTAACACTAGACATAACCATAGCCACAACCCTAGGCCTAATGCATCATCTATCCCTACCCGAGCCCTAGCCATTGCCCTAGACCTAGCCCTAGCCATACCCTTGACCAGGCCCTAGACACAATTGAGGCTTAACTCTGACCCTAACCCTAACCCAAACCTTAAACCTGATCCTAGCCTTAGGCTTAGCCCTAAATCTAACCCTAGGCCTAATCATATCCCAGCCATAGCCCTAACCTTTGCCCTACTATAGTACCAACCCTAACCCTAACCCTAGCCCTAAGCCTAATCCTAGCCCTAGCCCTAAACCAAGGCCTAAACCTAACACAAGCCATAGCCCTGACCTTAGCCATTACCCTAGTCTTAACCTAAAGCTAGCCCTAACCCCTTTCCTAGTCTTAATTCTAACCCTAAACCTAAGCCTAATCTTAACCCTAACCCTAGACCTAACCTAGAAGTCAACCCAGGGTAAACCTAAGATAAGCCTGGTCCTAGGATAAGCTCTAAACAACGCTATCCACAACCCTAACTATAACCATAACTCTAACTCCTAAACCTAGCCCTAAAGTTAGGGGTTAGGTATAAGACTACAACTAGGGCTAAGTTTATGGCTACTCCTAGGG
>NW_008330838.1:2384-8682 GCF_000622305.1 Nannospalax galili
CATTAGGGTTAACGTTATGCTTAGTATTATGTTTAGAGTCAGAGTTAGGATTAAGTTTAGGGTTAGATTAGGGTAAGGTTCGACTTGGGTGAGGGTTAGGTTTAAGATTAGGATCAGGGAAGGGGTTAGAATTAGGGTTAAGGTTGGGGTTAGGTTTAGCACTTGCATTAAGACTGGAGTTAGGTCTAGGAATAGGTGTAGAATTAAGGGATGGTTAGTGGTAGGGCTAGGGTTAGAGTTAGTTATAGGGTTACGTTTAGGATCAGTTTAAGGGATTAGGGTTAGTTTAGGGATTGGGTTAGGGTTTAGGGTGAGGGTTACTATTAGTGTGTGAGTTTTGGTTTAGGCTAGGAATAGGGCTAAGGTTAGGGTTAGGGTTAGAGTCATTTTCAAGGCTAGGTCTTGGATAAGTGCTAGGGCTATGGGTAGGGTAAGATCTACTGGTAGTCGTAGGTCTGTGGCTATGATTAGGGCTGGAGTTAGAAAATGGTTTAGGGCTAGGGGAAGGTCTAAGTTTATGGCTGCCTTTAGGGTTACAGATAGGTTTAGGATTAGTTTTATGGTCAGGTATAGGACAAGTTTTGGAGCTGAGTAAAGGTTTAAGGTTGTATGTAGGGTAAAGGTCAAGCTAAGGTTTAAAATTAGGTTTAGGGGTAGGCTTAGGGCTTTTTTTAGGCCTGGGTTAGGGATAGGGATAGGGTTAAGTTTAGGTTTAGTGTTAGGGAGAAGGTTTGGGCTAGGTTTAGGACTAGTTTTAGGGCTAGGGGTAGAGCTTGGGTTACATCTAGGTATAGGGGAGGTCTATAGCTAGGGTTTGGTTTAGGGTCAGGGCTAGTTATCATAGGGCTAAGGTTAAGTCTAGGGTTAAGGCTAGTTCTCGGGCTAGGTTTAGGTTAGGGTTAACATTAGGTTTAGGGTTTGTGTTAAGGTTAGGGTTACTTCTAATTTAGTGCTAGGGATATGTTAGGATTATGGCTAGGATTAGTGCTATGACTATGTCTATTTTTAAAGCTAGGGTGAGAGGCAGGATTATTTCTATGGGTATTTCTAAGCCTAGGGAAAGGGCACAGGTCACGTCTTGATGAAGTTTAGCTTTAAGGTAACAGTCAGGGTTATGGTTTGTACTAGGGATAGGCTAATGGCTAGAGCTACTTGTAGGGTAGGCCTAGCTCTATCATTAATTCTAGGGTTAGGTCTTGAGTTAGGATTCAGTTTATTGCTAGCATTATGGAAAGGTGAGGATAGGTTTAGGGTTAAGGGTCATGCTAGGACTATGTTCCTGTACTCATCTATCCCTAAATCAAGATGTAGTCATTAGCCTTGCCCTAGCCTGAGCCCTAGCCCTAGCTCTAGCCCTATCACTAAGCCCAGCCCTAGCACTACTCCTAAACCTAAACCTAAACTTAAATTTACCCCAGACTAGACACTAGTTATAACACTAATCCTAGGCCTAGCCCCAACCCTAAACCTAAACCAAAACCTAAACCTACTATAGACCTGAGCCTAGTCCTAAGGTTAGCCCTAACCCTAGTCATAGAGTTAGCCCAGGTGCTAACCCCAGTCCTAAGCCAACCCATTGCTGTAACAATGATCATAGCCCTAAATCTAGCCCTAACCCTAGAACTAACTCTATCACTGGTCCTAGATATAAACATAATCCTAACCCTAAATGTAACTTTAAATCTAGCCTTAGAACTAAACCTAATGCTAACTCAAAATTTAGCCATAATCCTATTTCTAAACCTAATCCAAGACCTAATCCTAGATCAAATCATAGACCTAGCACTTGCCATAGATCTAGCTCCAGCTATAAGCCTAACCCTGTTTTAGCACTAATCGTAACCCTTAGCCTAACTGTAATCCTAAACCTAAACCTACCTTATGCCAGACACTAGCACTAATCCTAGTTCTAACCCTAGTCATAGAATTAGCCAAGGCCCTAATGATACCTTATCCCTGGCCATATAATTAGCATTAATACTCTAACCCTAGGCTTTGCCCTAGCCATAACATAGAACTAACCTTAGCACTGGCCCTATCCCTAAAAAATAAAACTAACCCTAAATCTAGCCCTAGACCTGGACCTAAACCTAAACCAAACCCTAAGCTTAATTCTATTACTAACACTAGCCCAAACCATAAACATAGACCTAGGCTTAAGGCTACAGATATCATAAGCTCAGCCCTAAACCTAATCCTAATTGTAACCATAGTCCTAGACCTAAACCTTCACCTAACCATAACTCTAACTCTACTTTCAAATCTAAGCCAAACCCTAACCTTAACCATACCCTATCATTAAATCTAGGTATACTTCTAGAGTGTGATGTAGCCAAACTCTGGCAATAACTCTAAAACTAATGCTAAACCAAGCCATAGTCCTAACTCCAACATTACATCTAAACATAATCCTAACACTAACTCTAATTCTAGCCATATCCCTAATAATAATCTAGCCTCAAACCTAGAACTAACCATAGCCATAGTCCTAGGACTAATCCTAGACCTAGCTCTAGCCCTAACCCTAATCCTAAACCTAAACCTCCAAAGTCCTAACCCTATCCCTAACCTTTAACCTAACCCTAACACTAACCCCAACCCTAAACTTAGAAATAACCCTAGCCCTAGCCCTAGCCCTAGCCCAAGTCATAACCCTAGCTCTAAACGTCAGACCAATCCCTAACCATAGCCCTAAACTTAGCCAAAGCCCTATCCTCAACTCTCCCTAATGCTAGCCCTAAATCTATCCCTAAACCTAGCATAAACATAGCTATAACTGTAAACCTAACCCTAGGCCTAGCCCTAGCAGTTGCCCTAACACTGACTGTAGCACTAGCCCTAATCCGATCTCTAAACCTTAGCACTAAATCCAGGCGTAGCTGGAACCCTAACCTAACCTTAAGAATAAACCTAGCCATAACCCAAGCCCTAGCCCAGGCCCTAGCCCTATTCCTATCCATGTCTGTATCCCTATCTTTATCTCTATCCCACTCCTAGCCCTAGCCTTATCCCTAGCCCTAGCCCTAGCCCTAGCCCTGTCCCTGTCCCTGTCCCTATCCATCTGTTACCCTATCCTATTCGTATCCCTAAGCCTAATTCTAGCCCTAGCCCTAAACTTACCCCTGACCCTACCCTATCCTTAAACCTAGGACTAGTCCTAACACTAGCTATAGCCTTAAATGCAGCAGTAAATCTAGCCCTAATTCTAAACCTAGTCCTTGACTTAGCCATTGCCCTAGCCCTAAAATCTAACTATAATCCTAATCCTAATCCTAACACTAGGCTTAACATAAACCTAACCCTACAGCTAGCCCTAGGCATAGCCCTAACCCCAGTCTTAAGCCTAGGCCTAGCCCTAACAACAAACCCAACACTAACCTTAAACATAGACCAACCATTTCCATAGAATGAAGCCTAAAGCTTGACCTAGTTCAATTTCTAGCCCTAGCCCCAGCTTTAGTCCTAAACTTGGCAATAACCATAGCTACAATCCTAAACATAGATTTTAACCTAGCCTTAGCCCTATCTCTAACCATAGCCCTACACCTAAGTGCAACTATAACTGTAACATTAAGCCTAACATTAACCCTAAACATAGACCAACCATTTCCATAGAATGAGGCCTAAAGATTGACCTAGTTCAATTTCTAGCCCTAGCCCTAGCCCTAGCCCTAGTTCTAGGCCGAGTTCTAGCTCTAGCCATATCCCTAGCCCTAGTCTTACCTGTAACCAGTATTTTAACTCTGACCCTAAACCTAAATCTATCCTAGCCCTTTCACAATACCTAGCCCTAACCTTAGCTCTAGCACAGGCCCTATCACTAGCCCTAGCAGTAGCTGTAGTCCTGACCCAAATCCTTATCCTTACCATATCCATAGGCCTCCCTTAAAACTAGAACTATACCTAACCCTAGCTTTAGTCCTAAACTTGGCAATAACCATAGCTACAATCCTAAACATAGATTTTAACCTAGCCTTAGTCCTATTTCTACAATAGCCCTAAACCTAACTGCAACCATAACTGTAACATTAACCCTAACCCTAACCCTAACCCTAACTCTAATCCTAACCATAGCCCTAGCCCTAAGTCCTAACCATAGGCCTAACCCTAATCCTATAAGTAATGGAAGTCTAGCCTAGCACTATCACTAAACCGAGGCCTATACCTAGCCCTACCCACGGCCTTAATCCTAGCAATAATCACCCCTAAACCCAGTCCTTATCTTAGCTCAACACTAACTCTAATCCTAAAGGTAAACATAGCCCTAGCCCTAGCTCTACCCTAAACTGTAGCCCTAACTGTAGTACCAAACATAGCCCTATCCATAAGCCTAAACCCAGCTCTAACCTTAGCCCTAACCCCAGGTCTAACTCTAGCCCTAGCTGTAGTGCTAAACCTAGCAATATTGGTAGTACTTAGATTAATCCTAGCCCTAATCCTAGGCCTGGCCCTAGCTGTAACCCTAACCCTAACCCTAACCCTAAACCTAACCCTAACCTTAACCCTAACCCTAGCCCTTACACTAACCCAAGCACTAAATCTATTCATAGGCCTAGCCCTATTTTCCTAATCCTACCCAGAGCTCTAATCCTAGTCCTAGTCCAAACCATAATCATAACCATTGCCCTAGCCCTAAACCTACTCTAGTCCTTGTAGTAGCCCTAAACCTGGCCTTATACCTAGTCCTAACCCTAGACCTAATCCTGGTCTTACCCCAAGCTCTAGACCTAGGCCTAAAACTCTCACTAACCCTAGGCCAAGCCATAACCCTAACCTTAGCCCTAAACTTAAAACTAACCCTAGACCTAATTTTACCTTTAAACCTAGCCCTAGCCCTAAATTTAGGCCTACCCCTAACCATAGCTCTTACCCTAAACCTAACCCTAACACTAGCCCTAGTCCTACCCCTAACCCTAGGCCTAACCCTACCCCTTGCCCTAGTGCTGAACATAACCAGAACCCTACCACTAACCCTAACCTTAACCCTAACTTTAGCCCTAGAACTAACTCTAACCATAGCCATAGCCCCAGGCCTAACCCTAGCCCTAGCCCTATTCCAATCCTAATCCTAACTCGAACACTAACTCAAATGCTAACACTAACCCTAGCTGAAGCCCTAGCCCAAACTCTAGTCCAAAACCTAACACTTAACCTAGTCCTAACCCTAATCTTAAGCCTAAATCTAAGCCTGACCCTTACCCTAACCCTAACCCTAATCCTATCCCTAACCCTAACTCTAACCATAACCATAACCCTAAGCCTAATTGCTATGGTTAGGGTCAGGTCTAGGTTAGGATTACAGTTAGCCTTAACCCTAACACTAATCATAGTACTGGGTTTAAGTCTATTTAGGGTTACAGTTCATGTTAGGGTTACAGTTCATCTTAGGGTTAGCCCTTAAGTTTAGAGCTAGTGTTTGGGCTAATGTTAGGGCTTGGATTAGGTCTAGGACTAGGTTTAGTGCTCCTTTAGGTCTGTGTTAGTATTAGAGTTAGGTTTAAGATTAGGGTTAGAATGAGGGC
Source organism: Nannospalax galili (assembly GCF_000622305.1). NCBI lineage: Eukaryota > Metazoa > Chordata > Mammalia > Rodentia > Spalacidae > Nannospalax > Nannospalax galili. Next base: position 7,907 of record NW_008330838.1, read on the forward strand.
TAGTGCTAGGACTAGGTTTAGGGTTAAGTTAGATTTAATACTAAGATTGAGGTTAGGGCTAGTGCTAAGTATAGGTCAAGGATTGGGTTTAGGTTTATGGCTAGGGGTAGAGTTTTAGGGTTAGGGTTAGATTTAGAAACAGGTTTAAGGGTAGTACAGGGGGTATGTTTAAGGGCTAGGGCTAGGGCTGGGATTAATATTCTGGATAGGGTTAGGGTATAAATTAGGTTTAGGTCTAGTTTTAGAGTTAAGGATAGAGTTAATTCTAGGTTTAGGGGATGGCTAGGGCTATGGTTAGTGTTAAGGCCTGGGCTAGGCTTATAGTTAGAGTTAGGGAGAGGGTCAAGACCAGGGTTGTGTTAGGTTTAGGGTTAAGGTTAGTATTAGCATTAGATTTAAGACTGGGATAGGACTAAGGCTAAGGCTACATCAAGGATTATGCCTAGGGCTATAGCTATAGTTAGGTCTAGGTTAAGGGCTAGGTTTATTGCTAGGGTTAGGATTATGGTTGGGACTTGGGTTAGGGCTACAACTAGGGCTAGGGCTAGTGTTAGGCCTAGGTTAGTCCTATCATTATTGTTAGGATTAGGCTGAAGTTTAGATTTAGAGTTGGCTAGGGCTAGGGCTAGGGCTAGGGCTAGGTTTAGGAGTAGGGCTAGAGTTTTGCTAGGATTAGGGATTCGGCTTAGGGCTGGGAGTAGACCTGTGTTTAAGGATAGAGTAAGGTTAGGGTTGGGGTTAGTTTTAGGGTTAGTGCTATGATTAGGGCTAGGTCT
>NW_008330838.1:9467-15620 GCF_000622305.1 Nannospalax galili
GTCCAAGACTATGGTTAGGGCTAAGGTTAGGCCAGAGATATGGATAAAGTTACAGATATGACAAGGGTTTAGTCAAGGATTGGGGTTAGGTTTAGGGTTAGTGATGGGCATATAACTAGGTTTAGGGAAAGGGTTAGGTCTAAGTTTAGTGTTAAACCCAAGGTTAGGTTTAAGGTTAGGCTTAGGGTTAGGTTTAGGGTAAGGCTTAGGGTTAGGTTTAGAGTTAGGTCTTGGACTAGGGCTAGGTTTACGCTGAGAGCTAGTGTTATTATTAGGGTTATCACCACAGCTAGGGCTGCACTTAGGCTTAGTATTTGAATTAGGTTTAGTGTTCTGTGTATAGTTAGGTCAGTGCTAGAGTTAGGACTAGGGCTAGGATTAGGTTTAGTATTTGGTTTTGTATTTGGGTTAGGGTTAGGACTGGCATTAGGGCTAGGGCTAGGCCTATGTCTAGGAGTATGAGTAGAGCTTGGGTTAAGACTAGGCTTAGAGTTAGGATCACGATCAGGGCTAGGGCTAGGCGTAGGGTTATGCCTAGGGTTATAGATACAGTTAGGACAAGAGTTAGGGATATTGTTAGTGCTAGGGTTAGGGTTAGGTATAGGGTTATGACTAGGGTTGAGCTAATTTTAGGGATACTTACAGGGTTAGGGCTAGGTTTAGGCCTAGGTTTATGGTTAAATTTATGTCTAGGCCTAGGCCTAGGGCTAGGTATATGGTTAGGATAAAGTTTAGGGTTAGGATTAGGGTTAGTGTCACATTTTGGGCTAGGTTTTATGGATAAGATTAAGGCTAGGACTATGGCTAGGGTTAGTTTTAGGTTTAGGGGAGGATTAAGGATGCTATTATTAGGGCTATGTTGAAGGCTTAGGGCTATGGATAGGGCTCGGTTCAGGGCTAGGGTAGTTTTAGGTTTAGCATTACAGTTAGGTTTAGAGTTAGAAGTAAGGTTAGAGTTAGGGCTAGAGTTATGGGTATTGATAGTTCTCTAGCTAGTGCTAACACTCAGGTTAGGGTCAAGGTTAGGAGCTATACCTAGCACTATGGCTAGTGGTAGTTCTATGGCTAGTGTTAATGCTTGGGCTAGGGCTCAGTCAAGGTTTAAACTCAGTCAAGGTTTAAAACTAGGGTTATGGTCACAGTTATGTCAACATTTAGGGGTGAGTTTATTATTAGGGTTAGAGATAGGATTAGGACTGGGATTAAAACTAGGTGTATGACTAGGTCTAGTGTTAGGGCCAAGTTTAAGGATAGGTTTAGAGGATGGGGTTAAGGTTACAGTTATGGTTATGTTTAGGCATAGGGTTACGTTTTAGTTCAAGGCTTTGTGCTAGGGTAGGTCTAGAGATAGTGTTAGTTTTAGGCTTAGGGTTAGGGTTATAGTTAAAGGTATGGTAATGTCTACAGCTAGGGCTATATATAAGATCAGACCTGGGACTATCGCTAGTGTTAGTGCTACAGCTAAGGCTAGTGATAGCAATATCCAGCCTAGATTTAGTGCTAAGGCTAGACTAGGGTTTGGGTTAATTTTAGCTTAGGGTTAGAACTATGGTTAGTGTTAGTGCTTGGTTAGAGTTAGGGCTAGTTAGTGCTAGGTTAGGGCTAGGCCAAGGGCTTGGAATAGGGCTATGGTTAGAGCCACTGTTATACTTAAGCCTAGGGATAGGGCTAAGATTACAGCTAGGGTTAGGTCTCGGGTTAGGGGTAGGGAAAATGTAGGTTTAAGGCTAGCACTAGGGTTAGGGTTAAGGTTAGGCTAGAGCTATGGATAACGTTACAGTGAGGGAAAGGGTTTGGGCTAGAGTTAGGTCTAGGTTTAGGGCAGAGGCTAGTGATATGTGTAGGGTTGGGCGTACGACTCAGTCTAGGGCTAGCTAGGGTTAGAACTAGAAGTAGGTCTATGACTAGGTTTAGGACTAGGGTTAGGGTTAGACATACGAAAAGGTTTAGTAGTGTGGTTAAGGATAGGTCACGTTATGGTTTATTTTAGGGTTAGGGTTAAGGTTAGGGTGAGGGCCGTGTTTAGGGCTAGAGCTAGCACTGGGACTAGGGCTAGGTTTAGGGCTAAGCTATGGTTGTAACGGATAGGTTGAGAGCTATTGTTAGGGTTTGGTCTCTGGCTAAGTCTAGGGATAGGGATAGGGATAGGGATAGGAACTGGGTTAGGTCGAGAGTTAGGCCTAGGGTTATGAATATGCATTGTGATAGAGTTAAGAATAGGTTTAGGGGTAACGGTAAAGAAAGTTGAGGATAGGGCTAGTGCTAAGTGTAAGGCTATGTCCAAGCCTTGTTTATGGCTAGGGGTTGGGCAAGGATTATGGATAAGGTTATGGCTAGGGCTAGGGTTATTTGTAAGATTCAGGCTAGGGATAGGGTTAGGGCTAGAATTATAGCTTCTGTTAGTGCTAGGACAGCTATATGTTTAGTGCTAGCGTTGGGCTACGTTTAGTGCCACAGTTAGGGCGAGATCCAGGGTTAAGTCACGGTCTATGGCTCTGTTTAGGGCAAGGATTAAGTCTAGGTGTGTTGTTAGTGTTAGGGCTAGGGTTAGAATTAGGACTACAGCTAGGTAGAGGACTAGGTCTAGGGTCAGGTTTAGGTGTAGAGATAGGGTTAGGGTGAGTGGTAGAATTAATTAGAGTATGGGATAGGGTTAGCACTAGTTTGGACCTAGGTAGGACTAGGTTAGTTCTTATGGCTATGGCTAGATCTAGGGCAAGGCCTTGTTATAAGTTTAAGATTATGGTTAATGTGAGGGCTGGGTTTAGGCTATGGGTAGTGCAAGGGATCAGGCTGTATTTAGGGTTAGGGTTAGGATTAGGGTTCAGGGTTAGGGCTAGCTTTAGTGTTAGTTTATGGTTATGTCTAGGGCTAAGGTTAAGGTTAGGGGTAGTGCTAGGTCTAAGGTTAGGTGTGGTTGAAGGCTAGGGTGAGGGCTAGTTTTAGGGTTAGGGTTTTGGAATGCAACACGTGACTCTTAAACTTTCTTGCCATATGTTAACCTCAGGCCGAGAAGAAACGTCATCTGGTTCTTCTAATTTGACAACAGCAAGTAGAATTACCTGCCCATGAGATGGAGTATGTGCAGCCATATCAGGAGGTGGCTCTGTATAGGCAGCTACGGGAAGATCCTCCTCAGATACAGCCATCAGGAGAGGTGTTGGTACCACTGCTGACATAGTGAATTCCACGGTCTCATGTACCACAGCCTTCTCTTGGGCTTCCCCCTTCTCATGAGGCTCTGCTGCAGAAGATGATCTGGAATCCAGTACACCTCCTCTTAGGGTGCCACCTCTCTCTGATTTGCCACTGCAGAAGCTGATCTGGGATACAGGACCACAACATCCCCTTATGGTTCCAGCTCCAGCAAAGGCAGAGCTTCAGAAGTTGCTCTGGGATCCAGAGTCTCAGGCATCCCTGGCGCAAACTAATTGGGGAACTCAGGAACTATTTTACAGGAAGGTCCCAGATCTAACCACAGAAAGAGATGCATGGTGAGTTCAAGCAATTTTCAAGGGAAAGCAGGGGAGATTTGGGGTGCAATGAACTTCCTCAAGATATGTATGTTTGTCATAGACTTCCAAAAGCCACAGAAGCCCATTTCCTGCCAGAGAATAACCAGTTTCTGTCTGTACGTCCTACCTGACCAGATCCTAAATCTGATTTCAGGCCAAAGGCCAGCTTCCGGCACCTCCCTGGCAGAACCCAGCAATGAACCCTCCTTCTCACCTTAACAGACAGCTACCACAGGCATCCTCATCTTTGGCTCATGTTTTCGGACTCCTGTTCATCCATTTTAGATACAAGCTCCTGTACATAGATGATCAGGTATGAGGAAAACATGTTGAGATTCACATAGTGCATCAGCTGGCAGAGTCTGGCCAGGTCCAAATTCTGATAAAAATTCTCTGGATGTTTCGTAATCCCCAATCCCAGCATGTACATTATGACACTAAGGTAGGTGCACAAAGAATACAGTTAGAAACCTGCCTGCTCTCTGCCTGTGCTCCAAAGCACACAAGGCAAAGGATGTCCAGTCCATGGACACTGGACATGGTGGGAAGTAACTTGGGGGCCAGGTATACAGGGGCCCTAACACTTTTTGCCCAGTCACCTTGTGGAAAAACTGAGCAAACAGTCTGGTCTATGTTGAAGATGAATATTCACAGGGGCTGGTCTTCATCTGCCATCCTCCCCTCTGCTCCTCTGAATCCAGGAGGCCACCCAGGATCTTTCTTATACCCCACTGCTGGTGAAGTCCCAGAGTTAATCTCTCTAGTGGAAATCACTGTAGGAAGATGCCTTGCTGTCTCTTAACCCACAACAATAGCCCCCAATAATCATGTCTGCCCATGGGAGTTACCCCTCACTTCACCCAAAGCCCACTCACTTATTTTCCAGCTTTTCAATCTCACTGTCCAATTGGAAAGGTGTGTGGGGGCCCTGCGATTAATGTCATAGTCCACCATGTCCAGAGAGCTCTCCGAGTTTGGCTCAAAATAGAGTACTCCCTTTTTCAGCAGAGCCTTCCTACTCTCTGCCTGACATTATTCAGAAAGTGTCTCCAAGCACAGGTGCCTGACCTTATTTGGAGCATGACCTTTGACATAGCTCTCTACAAATGCTGCCCCTAGTTTTCCCACATGATAATTAGGCATTGAAATACTGCTAGAGACAATCCCAACTCCCCTTTCTACATAATAGGGTCCTCCTGCCACATGCAAATAAAGCATACTATGAACGTCTATCAGGTAAAGCTTTGGCTGCCGTCGTCACCCTATATATTCCCTCCAACCCCCTGAATAAATGAGCTGTCTCACTGAACCTGACTCCCGGAAATTCTTTCCATCCTGACCTGTTTCATTGCTTCTGCTCCCTTTGTTCCTGTGGATAAGTGACCAATGACCAACGAGGGAAGAGAGACCCACAGAAAGGTCCTGTATCAGTACAGAAGGGCCTCACTCCTAAGGCCCTGTGTTCAGAAGATCCACATGGTCCAGATTAGGAATACAAGCTCTGGCTGGACTGGGAGGGTTTAGTTTGTGCTACTACCTGTGATCTAAGCTGAGGAGCTGGGCAGGAGCCTCCTGTAACAAATGATTCAGGGATCTTTAAGTCATGATTGAACCCAAACTGATGCCTTCCAGGGTTTTCGGTTGGCACAGCACTTCATGGTGTGCCACTTAGGGTCCTTACAGTTATCCCCTATGACCCATATTGGGTATGAAACCCTCATTGTAACTGGGAGAAAAACTACCCAAATGCCTGGAAAATAAGGGTCTTGACACAGTGCTTCATAGGGGAGAATGAATGTCATAAACTAAGGGGCCTTATTCCTGGCCAGGCCACATTTAAAAACCAGGCCTGGGACCCACACTGTGAGGATGAAATCACACTTGGTTTTCACAATAGCCTATGAGCGGAAAGTGCCTCAGAGAAGTAGGGAGCTGTCCAACAACCCAATTCTGGAGCCCTGAGACCCCCTGAGTTTGGAAATGCTCACTCTCTTTTACACTACCAGGTCCAGCATCTGCCAGGTGGTGGTGAACATCGAGCAAATAATAAAAAGGTAGAGACAAACAGGTAGTCCCCCTCTGCATGGCAGTTGACAGGGAGAAAACCACCTTTTTCCACTTTGTGAGGACTCTTGGGCATTGACCTGAAAAGCTACCAAAGAATATGACCTGCCTCCTGTTCATCCTGAGGAACGACCAAGGAAGGAAGGTTCACACTTGTGAACTCTACCACAATTCTCAATGATTTCTTGCAGTATACTAAGGAGAAAAGCAGTAATTCCCTCAGTGTTCTCTCTCTCTCTCTCTCTCTCTCTCTCTCTCTCACACACACACACACACACACACACACACACACACAAAAGGAGGGACAGGGATGGACTGGGGGAGGGGGCAAAGACTTTCAGATGTGGACTAACCAGTGTCACCCATGTGTCCCTGTGGAAAAAATGGTTAAAAGCACTGGGCTGCAGGGATCACTGAATGTCTCCAAATTGGCCAAAGCACCTATTCTTGGCTCTTCTGGGGCCTGAATCTCCGTAAGAATGTAAACCACTAGTGAGTATCCTTCTCTGTCCTGTGACTCTAGACAAGCGAGGAAGTACAGGTTGCCAGTGGTCTGTAGTTACCAGGTAACACG
>NW_008330838.1:16892-21189 GCF_000622305.1 Nannospalax galili
AGTTAGGACCTGGGAGAGGCTTAGGCCTAGATTTAAGGGTGGGGTCAGGCTAGGGTATGGTTAGGTTTAAGGTCAGGGATAGTGTTAATGTGAGATCTAGGGATAGTGTTATGGCCACTGTTAGGACTAGTGCTAGGACTTTGGCTAGGGGTAGGCCTAGGGCTATGATTAAGGCTAGGCTAATGGATAGAACTAGATCTAGAGCTAGGTCTAGGTCTATGGTCTCTGGTTACGTCTCCTGTAAGGTATTGGAATACAATTATTTTTATTGTTAGGGTTAGGTTTAGGGTTAGGCCTGGGGTTAGAGCTAGTGCAAGCGTTATCGTAAGAGTTAGGTCTGGGTTTAGGGCTAGGTATAAGAGTAGGTTTATAACTAGGTTTAGGCCTGGGTGTGGACAGGGCTAGAGTTAGGGTTAGAGTTAGGCTTATGGTTAGGGTCATGGCTAGGGCTAGGATTAGCATTAGGTTTAGGACTAAGTTTAGGGCTAGGGCTAGGATTAGGCTTAGGGATCAGGATAGGGCCTGGAATAGGACTTAAGTTAGAGCTAGGTTTATTATTGAGGTTAGGGTGAAGGTTTTGGTTAGGGATAAGGCTACAGCTATAGCTAGGGCTATGTCAAGGGTTACGTTTAGGGATAGGCTTATGGCTAGTGCTAGGGCCATGTCTAGGGCAAATGATATGGCTAGATATAGACTTAGGCCTAGATATGGCTATCCTTAGTGCTAAGGTTAGGGATAGGTTTAGGGCTAGCATTAGGGAAAAGTCTAGGGCTAAGTGTAAGGCTAGGGTTAGGGCTTGGGTCATTGGTAGGGGTAGGGGGAAGGTTAGGGCTAGGATCATAGCTAGGACTAGGGCTAGGATTAGTTCCAAGATTCGGTCTAGTGCTAGGGTTAGGGTTAGGACTAAGTTAGTGTTAGGGCTAAGATCAAGGGTTAAGCCAAGGTCCATGGCTATGTTTAGGGCTAGGATTAGGTCTAAGTTTGGTTTGAGTGTCAGTGTTATGGTTAAGGTTAGGGCAAGGTTTATGATTAGGACTACAGCTTTTGCTAGGGCTCAGTCTAGGGTTAGGTTTAGGGTTAGGGTTAAGTTTTCAGTTAGAGTTAAGGTTAGAGTGAGTGTTAGAATTAGGGTAAAATTTAGGTTTAGGGCTAGAGTTTAGAGCTAGGCTTAGGGATAGTGCAGGGGTTACACTTAGGGCTAGGACTAGGTTTATGTTTAGATTTAGGGCTAGTGCTAGGGTTCTGGTTAGTATTAAGTTTAAGGTTATGGATAGGGTGAGGGCTGAGCTTAGGGATAAAGCTAACAGTAGGTTTAGAGCTAGGTTTAGGCCTAGGTTTAGGGTTAGGTTAGAGTCTAGTAAAGGCTAGAGTTAGGGCTAGTACGAGGGCTGTAATTAGGGTGTGGATTAGGGCTAGCATGGGGGTTAAGGTTAGGCTTAGGGTTTTGACTAACTCTGGATCTAGGACTGGGACTAGGTAAAGGCCTTGGTTTAGGGGTAGTGTGAGGGCTAGTGTTAGGCTTATGGTTTGGGCTAACTGTAGGACTAGGGCTAGGTTTCGGCCTACATTTAGGGATCAGTGTGAGGGATAGAATTATGTAACGGTTATGATTAGGGGTAGGGATAGATATAGGGCTAAGTTTACAGTTAGAGATATGATTAGGTGTAGGGATAGTGTTAGGATTAGGACTAAAGTTCGGGTTAGGAATATGGCTTGGGTTAGTTCTAAGTGTATGGTTAAGCTTAAGGTTAGGGTTAGGGCTAGGGCTTGGCTAGGGGTAGGTTTAGATTTAGGATTTGGTTGAATGTTAGGATTAGGGTAAGCATTAGGATAAGGCTATGGTCAGGGCTAGGGTTAGAGCTAGGGTTATGGCTAGGGAAGGCATTATGGCTAGGGATAGGCTAGGGCTATGTGGCTAGGTAATGATAGGGCTAGGGCAAGGACTTGAGTTAGGGATAGGGCTACGACTAGGGTTACAATTAGTTTTAGGGTTAGGGTTATGGTTATGGTGAGGACTGGGTAAGGACTAGGGCTAGTGCTAGGATTAGTGCTGGATTTAGGTCTAGCACTAGGGTTAGGTTTAGGGTCATGTCTAGGGCTAGGGTTAGGCTATGGCTATGGTTAATTTCAGCGTTAGGCTGGAGTTATGACTATGGTTTGGGCTTAATTAAGTGATAGAGTAAGGGCTGGTGTTAGGGGTAAAGATTTGGCTAAGTCTATGAATATTTATAGGGTGAGGCCTATGACTAGGGTTAAGGATAGGGTTAGAAATGGGACTAGGGATCGGGATAGGGCCTAGGCTAGGACTTGGGTTAGGACAAGTCATAGTCTTAGAGTTAGGCTTAGGGTTAGGGTTAAGGTTGGGCTATAACTATGGCTATGGCTATGGCTATGGCTAGGGTTAGGATCAGGTACAGGTTTAGGGCTAGTGGTAGAGCCAGGTAAATGGAAACTGCTAGAGTTAGGTCTAAGTCTAGGGTTAGTCCTGTGGTCATGGCTATATTTACTGCTCTAGCTAAGGATAAGAATAGATTTAAAGCTAGCATTAGGGAAGGTGAGGATGTGATTGGGGCTAGGTCTAGATATACGCATCCATTTTTTTCCATTGCACTTCCATTGTACTCAATGCTTAAATAGAGCTATAGTGTTTTCTGAGGGAAAGCAAGCAGTTATAAACTAAGGCGATTTATTACCTTCTGAACACTGTGATTGAACTACTTGGGATAGCTTTCGTCCTTAGATGCATAAAGAAACATGCAATACAGATAGAGATTTCTTCCATTTCATTTCCTTTGTACTCAATCCTTAGATAGAACTACAGTGTTCACTAAGGGAAAGCAAACAGTTTCACACTTAGGTAACATGTCATCTTCTGTAACACCTTCATTGAACTGTTTGGCCCAGTTTTCATCCTTTGAAGTGAAGAGGTACATGTGATACACAGTCATTGTTTTCATTTCATTTCCTTTGATCTCAATGCTTAGGCACAACTATATTTCCTTTATATAAAGAAAGCAAACCATTACACACTGATACTCAATGCTATGATAGAACTATATTGCATACCAATGCAAAGGAAACAGTTATAAACTGGGGTGTTTTGTTATCTTCTCTAACATTTTGAAAGACCTACTTGGCAAAGTTTTCTTCCTTAGCAGTGATATAGATTGTGTGGTACAGATAGCTGTTTTGAAATTTCTTATCCTTTGTACTCAATGCTTAGATGGAACTATAGTAATCATTACAAAAAGCAGTTACAAATGGAACATATACCTACCTCGTCCTAGCTCTAACTCTAGACCTAAATCTATCCCTAAATATAACCTTATTCCTAGGCCTAAGTCTAGCTCTAGCACTAACCATAGCCCTGATAGAAGCCCTAGTCCTAGCCCTAAACCTAGCACTGAACCCAACTCTAAACCATAACCATAACTCTTGCCCTAAGCCTAGTCCTAGTCCTAGCCTTAGGCCTAGATCAAGCCCTAACCCTAAAGCTAAACCTAGTCCTAACCCAAGGCCTAATCCTAAATCCAATCTTACCCCTTATTCTAGCCCTATGCCTAAACTAACCATAACCTTATTGCCAACCCTATTCCTAACCCTAGCATTTACCTTATTCCTAACTCTAGCCCTAACCATGGGTAGCCCTAGGCCTAACCCTAGACCTAGAGCTAGCCCTAACCCCAGCCCTCTTCCTAACCCTAGCACTAACTATGACTCTTACCTTAAGACTAGCTTTATTCCATACCCTTGCTGTAGGTCTATACCTAGACCTTACCTACATCTAAATTAGCTCTAACCCTACCTTAGCCCTTGCTCTAGTATATTCCTAACCCTAAACCTAACCCTAACACTAAGACTAATACTAAACCTAAACCTAACATTAGCACTAAACATAACCAGAGCCCTAGGTCTAAATATTGACCTAGCCCTAGTCTGGATTCTAGATCAAACACTAACCACAACCCTAACCCTATCTGTAAACCCAGCCCTCACTCTAGCCCTAACCCTAACTCTTACCTAACCATGACCTTAAACTAACTTTAATACTATCCGTCACCCTAAACCTCAGTCTAAACCTAACCTTACCCCCTAGCCCTAGTCCTAGTCCTAACCGAAACCTTAACACTAACACTAACACCAGCCATAGCCCTGTTGGTAAACTTAAACCTAAATAGTTCCCTAGCCAAACCCATAAACTGATACAAAACCTTCACCCTATGCCTAATTATATCTTAAGCTCTAACTGCAATGCTAACCTTCCCCTAGCCATATCTGAACACTAACACTAACAATA
>NW_008330838.1:22227-22688 GCF_000622305.1 Nannospalax galili
CCCACCAGAGCGCTAACCATTATTGCAACTCTGATCCTAAACCTAAATCTACCCTGGCCCTTACTCGATACCTAACCCTAGCAATAGTCCAAGCCAAGACTCTAACCCTAGACCTAGCAATATCCATAGTCCTAGCCCTAATCGTAAACCCAAACCTAGCCCTAGCCCCTGACCCAGAGCTAGAACTAACCCTAGGCCTAGCCATAGTCCTGACCTTAGCAATAATCCTAGTCATAATCCTAAACTTAGTTCTCAACATAGACTTAGCCATATGCCTAAATCTAGACCTAACCCTATCCCTAACTGTAGGGCTAATGTTAGGCCTAACCCTAGTCCTAGTCCTAAACCTACCCTTGACCTAGTCCTAATCCTAGATCTAGAACTATATCTAACTCTAGTTCTAAACCTAGCCCTATGCCTAAGTCTATCCTCGGCCTTAACCATAGCCCTAATCCAAGCCC
>NW_008330839.1:0-789 GCF_000622305.1 Nannospalax galili
GTGTCAATCAAGACATATCTGGGTCAAGAAGACCATTAAAGAAGTGTTAACATTGTGCAGTGCTTAGAGATATTCCATCACGGAGAATGCCAAATGGTTGCTGATGCAAAACTACGTTTCCAAATATAAGGTTCTGCTATGCCCTAAAACTGCATGCTGTATTCCCCCAGAGTTTGCTTCACGTCCAATAGTCATGCTAATGAGAAGGAGCAGCATAGTGTGAACTGCTGCAAATAATCATAATCCCAGAGGAAACTATAATAGTTATGAAAAGATACATTACAAATGAGAGATCAGCAGAACCAGAATGCAAATCTCTTTGGAAACCATCTGACTTTTTAGAGACAAAGATGAGGAGTGGAACAGAGGGACAGGAAGGGTCGATAAGGGAATGTTAGCTACAGACTACTTCTGGTGATCACAGTCTATTCTGAAATAGACTGTGGTGAGGACTACACAATCCTGTGCACAATTCTGTGGATGCACTAGAAGCCACTGAACTATAGCTCAACAAATGTGCTTTTAAGCCAGGCATGGTGGTGCACACCTTTAATCCCAGCACTCGGGAGGCAGAGGCAGGCATATCCTCTGTGGGTTCGAGGCCAGCCTGGTCTACAGATTGAGTTCCAGGCAGCTGGAGCTACAGGGAGACCCTGTCTCAAAAAGACCAAAACAAACAAACAAAAACAAACACAAAACAAAACAAAAACGTGCTTTTAAAAATGGGCAAATTTGGATTGGAAATGGCTCAGCAGTGAAGAGTACATACTAGTCTTACACAGCACCTGA
>NW_008330840.1:0-978 GCF_000622305.1 Nannospalax galili
TGAACAAGTTTGCAAATGCACCTGCAGTGGATGAGTGTTCTCCTTTCCCTGTATGGTCTCCAACATTTTGTATCATTTGTTCTCTTGAACTTAGCCAGTCTGACTGGGGTAAGATGAAATGTTAAAGTGGTTTTAATTGCATTTCCCTAATTACTAATGATGTTGAACACCTTTTAAGATGCTTCTTAGCCATTTTTTATTTCTTCTTTTGAGAACTCTCTGTTCAGTTCCTTAGCCCATCTTTTAATTGGGTTACTTCCTCTCTTAATTATTTGGTTTTTTGAGCTCTTTATGTAGTCTGGATTTCAAATCTCTGTCAGATGTGTCACTGGTGAAGATTTTTTCCCCACCCTTTGGGTTTTCTCTTCACTTCCTTGTTGCTTCTTTTGATGTACAGAAGTGTTTTAGTTTAACAAGATTCCATTTGTTGATTCTTGACTTTATTTCCTGAGCAATTGTTGTCTGGCTTAGAAAATCCTTTCCTATACCTACACCTTGTAGGTTATTGCCAATGTTTTCTTCTAACAGTTTCAGATTATCAGGCTTCACATTGAAGTCTTTGATCCATTTGGAGTTGACTTTTGTGCAAGGTGAAAGATAGGGGTTTAGTTTCATTCTCCTACAGGTGGAGATCCAGTTTTACCAGCATCATTTGCTGAACATGCTGTCTTTCCTCCAGTGAATGTTCTTGACCCCTTTGTCAAATATCAGGTGGCTGAAACTGCATGTACTAGTATTTCCATCTTCAATTACATTTCATTGATCTACAGATCTAGTTTTGTGCCAGTACCATGTTGTTTTTAATGACTATAGCTCTACAATATAGTTTAAAAATCTAGTATAGTAATCCCCCCAGCACTGCACTTAATGAAGCATGCTTCCCTATACTTCGGCTGAACTTTCCAGATCTGTGCTTCCAGCAGGTTGGGCCAAAATGGTGAAGCTCGTGCTTCCTCCCTGGATTCTTCCCTGTCTATT
>NW_008330841.1:0-226 GCF_000622305.1 Nannospalax galili
TGTGTGCGTGTTTATCTGTGTGTATGTGAGTGTATATATGTGTGTATTTGTTTGTATGTGTGTGTACGGGTGTGTATATGTGTGTATGTGTGTGTATGTGTATAAATGTATGTGTGTGTATGTGTGTGTACATGTGTGTATATGTGTTTATTTGCGTGTGTGTATGTGTGTGTGCATGTGTCTGTAAGTGTATGTTTGTGTATGTGTGTATGTGTGTTAGTATATG
>NW_008330842.1:0-700 GCF_000622305.1 Nannospalax galili
GACCTAGAAATGAAAGTAGCTAAAGCTGCCCTTCAGATTCAACCTTTGATAAAAAAGAGAAAAATACTGTAGCTAGAAGAAAATACTCCATACTGGAGCTGTTGGGACTAAGAAAGACCTTCAAACAAGCATTTAAAGAGCCCCTCACATTGTGTCTCGTGAGGGTATGGGACATGGGAATATATGTCAGTTTAAGTCCTTCAGAAGCATCACAACTGAGTTATATAACCACATATCCATCCTTGAGACACAGGCTGTTTAACCTATGCCAGTACAGGGGGGAGCAGTCCCTAATGGAATGGCATGTGCAAGGCATTAAAGATATGTGGTCCTCACCAATGGAGACTCCCATGATTAGCAGGGACTGGAGAACAGGCATTCCTGAGAGAACTAGGTATGAGAAAATCAATATAAGGTGCCCAGTTTACTGGGCCAGATAGGACTCTGTTCACCAGAGATATAAAAGCCTCATTCACCTGGGACCTTGAGAATGGTATAGAGCTTAATGGTTTTCCTATGTCCCTTAATGGGATAGGATCTTTGCAAAGTGAGGGAGGCTTTGGCACATCTAAGTGACTCAAACCAACATGCAAAATGTGTCTGTAGAATAACAGAACAACCTACAAGAGATATAAAAAAATTCAAGTCAAAAAAAAGAGGTCCGTTTGAGTTACTCAAAGACAAATGTCGAGCCTAAGTT
>NW_008330843.1:0-1245 GCF_000622305.1 Nannospalax galili
AATCCACATGTGTTCATGTTCCTAAACGGAAGTGGACTGGAAGAAACACACATTAATATAATTTAAGTTATATACAACAAACACATAGCCAGCATCAATGTAAAGGGAGAAAAACTGGAAATGCTCCCATTAAAATCAGGAACCAGATAAGGCTATGTACTATCTCCACTATTTTCAATATATTTCTTGAAACTTTTACTAGAACTTAACACAAGAGACAGAAATGAAAGGAGTGCTAATTGGAAATGAACAGATCAAATTGTCACAATTAGCAGACGATATGTTTTTATATATAGGAGATCACAAAAATTCCACCGGAAAAGTGCTAGAAACAATTAGAACATCCAGTAAAGAGGAAGGATACAAACTCAGCTTGGAAAAATAGATTTCTACATATCAATAGCAAAAAGAAAAATTGTTCAAAGATACCCTCCCATTCACAATGGCCTCAAAACAAATAAAATATCTAGGAGTCAACTTAATCAAAGATGTTAAAAATCTCTACAATGTAAAATTTTAAATTTTTTAAAGAGAGAGAGAGAGAGAGACCCTAGGAGATGGATGGCACTTCTGTGCTCATGGGTTGGTAGAAATAATATTATGAAAATGGCCGTCTTACCGAAAGCAATTTACAGATTCAATGCAATGCTAATCAAAATTTGCATGATGTTTCTGTTCATCACAGTGCTAGAAAAAAGTCTCCTAAAATTCATATGGCATCACAAAAGGATGAAATCTTTGGAAATATAAAGAAATGGCTAAGTAAAATAATTGAAAAGCAGGGTACGAAATCTGGATTCAATAAAGGCTTAGGCCAGGTGTGGTGGTGCACACCTTTAATGCCAGCACTGGGGAAGCAGAAGCAGGAGGATCTGAGTTTGAGGCCCGCTTGGTCTATGCAGTGAGTTCCAGGCCAGCAGAGGCTGCAAAGATACCCTATCTCAAAAAACAAACAAACTAACTAACTAACTAACTAACTAACTCACTAACTAACAAAAATCCCTCAGAATCACTAAGGAATACTTGAACTTGAAATGAAGCAAGAAATAATTCAAAAAGCCTAATTTAAAAAAAAAAAAAAGCAAACAATTGCAAACCCTCACCATGACACTAGATCAGGGATAACACAAAATATCAAGGCTTAAAGGCAGGTTGGAAAACCTGGATCACTATCACTCAAATGAATGAAAATAGTGTAATAAATGATCAAACAAAAAGAAATGTCCCATGCCATAGCACTAGTGA
>NW_008330844.1:0-2844 GCF_000622305.1 Nannospalax galili
TTGCCCTCCCAGGGACTATGAGCATCTCGCAAAACGTCCTGTAATGGTGGTATGTCATCTGACATCTTGATCAAGGAGGCCAAGGAGACCCCATCAGATGGACTTGAACCAGTTTCCAGTCTGTAAAGAGGAGGGTCAACACGAAGGAGTCATTTCCTCCATGCTTCCAAGAGAAGCCAACAATGGTCGAGCAGGACCTTGGACTTATTTTCACATAGATGGAACTGGTAAAAGAAAGGAGCAAGGGGCTCCTCCCAAGCCCATGGGACCCCTGAGGAAAAGATCCTCAAATGACCTCAAGAGTAAAAACAAATCAGTATATCTGGTCCAATTGTATGTCCTTAAAAACCCAAAAGGGAAGTATAACCAAAGATCAAAGGGGCCAATATAATTTCATAAGAGCATACATATATATAACTAAAAGTTACTTGACAAACAGCAAAGCCAGACAGGCGATACCTTCAGTCGAGTTGTTGGACAGGATGGATAAAGGCCCAGATAGTAGCCCAACACACTACTGGAAAAATGAACAGCAGATCCCAGTTATATCCAAAGGAATACTGACAATGGATTGCCGTAGATGAGGAACAGCTGATCCTCCTGGAACATGGACCTCTGGCTGACTAGATTTACCAGAAGGGCAGATAGGGGGGAATAGATGGGTGTCCTGACAACACAGTGGACAGTGGCAGGGATGACAGAGTATGGAGGCTCTAGTGGGAGATGAAGGCTGTCTATCTGTGGAGTTTTTATTCATACTGAGATGCCAAGGAACTCAGAAAGTAGGCGACTGTGACCAGTAATAGTCATATATAGAGAGATTAGAAATGCATGTGAAAACGTCTCAATGTCAAAAAAAAAATAGGTTAATAGTGTTGTAATGAAATGCTTCTTCTAATAAAAAAAAATAAAAATTAAAATTAAAAAAAATTGTTAATTCATGTAGGAGGGCTCAGCCGTCTGTGGACTGTGCCATAATGAGGTGGGTGTGCTTAGGGATATAAGAAAAGTAGCTGAGCAGGCCAAGGGAAGCAAGTCAGTAAGCAGCATTCCTCCGTGGTCTCTCCTTAAGTTCCTAACTTCATTTCCCTTGATGATTCACTCTAAACATATGGTTGTTTGAATTAGAAGTCATCCCGTAGGCTCAAGTATTTGAACAGTTGTTCAGTTTGCAGTGGTGTTTGGGAAATGTCATGGAATCATTACAAGGTGCGTCTTGCCTGAAGGAAGCATTGTTCTGGGGTGACTGTGACATTTCGTTAGTCTGTTTCTGCTTTCAGTCTCTCTCTGTTTCCTGTACATGCTTGAAGATGGAGTACTAATCTTTATGCTCTGGATGCTTCCTGTCATGCTCTTCCTTCTATGAGTTACTCTGGACTTGGTGTTTTATCACAGTAACAAAAAAGTAACCAATGCAATCATTAAGTCAAATAAACTCTTTCCTCCTCAAGTTGGTTTAGGTCAGTGTTTTTATCACAGCAATAATAACAAAATTAGGACAGCAGGCAAGATGTCAGCAATGCAAAAGCATAACCCTCACTGCAAAGGAGATAAGAGATATGTTATTCTGAGAAGCAAAGATATTCAACAAAATACTTGCAAACCAATACAAACACACATCAAAAATATCACCCACTATGACATAGGAGGCTTTATTCCAGAGATGCAGGATGGTTCAACATTCGTAAGACAATGAATTCCATAAAACATATAAACAGACTTAAAGACAAAAACCACATGATAATCTTAATAGATGCAGAAAAGGCCTTTGGCAAAATCCAACATGCATTCATGTTAAAAGTCTAGAAGGAGGTGGTCTGGGGGGAATATTCCTCAGCATAATTAAAGCTAGAAACAACAAACCCATAGCCAACATCATCCTAAATGGAGGAAAACTGAAAGCACTCCCATTAAAATCAGGAACCAGACAGGGCTGTCCACTATCTCCACTCCTTTTCAATATAATGCTTGAAATCCTTGCTACAGAAATAAGACAAGAGAAGGAAATTAAAGGAGTACCAATGGGAAAAGAAGAGGTCAAATTACCCCTATTTGCAGATGATATGATATTATACATATGAGGTCCCTCAAATTCAACTAGAAAACTTTTAGAATTGACTAAGGCTTTTAGTAAAGTGGCAGGACACAAAATCAACTTACAAAAATAAGTAGCCTTTCTATATAACAAACAGTCAGAAAAAGCATTCAAGGAAACACTCCCATCCTCAATAGCCTTAAAAAATATTTAGGAATAAACATAACCAAAATTGTTAAAGATCCCTACAATGAAAATTTCTAAACTCTAGAGAAAATATAGAGAAAGTCACTAGGAGATGGAAATACCTACCATGCTCATGGGTTGGTGGAAACAATATTATAAAAATGACCATCTTACCAAAAGCAATTTATAGATTCAATGCAATACCTATCAAAATACCCATGACATTCTTCACAGAGCTTGACAAAAGAATCCTAAAATTCATATGGAATCACCAAAGACCTCAGATAGCCAAAACAATCTTGGGAAAAAAACAATGCTGGTGACATTACCACACCAGATAGGCATAAAAACAACATGGTACTGGCACAAAAATAGACGCATAGTTCAATGGAACACAATAGAAAAGCCAAACCTGAGTTCATGTAATTTCGCCATGTGATATTCAACAAAGGTGCTAAGAACACACAATGGAGGAAAGATAGGATCTTCAAAAATGGTGCTGGAAAAACTGGATCTACACCTGTAGAAAAATCAAAGTTGACACTTATCTTTCATCCTGCACAAAAGTCAACTCCAAATGGATAATTAAACCCTCAATATAAAACCTGAAACTCAGAAACTGC
>NW_008330845.1:0-754 GCF_000622305.1 Nannospalax galili
ATTAATAATAGCAAAGTCATCTCAATGATCACAGCTTGGGGAAAGAAAAAAATGGCCAGTCAAAAAGATGTCAGGTCAATAAGCCATCACTGGTGAAAGAAGTTTCCTTTCACCCTGAGATTCACTCATTAGCTGCATTACTATAGTCAATTTTTTAACCTCTGTAAGCCATAGCTTCCCCATCTATAAAACATGGACAGCATTTCTTTGGCTCAGTTGGTTAGTGTGGAGCTATAATATTTGACATAATGTTGCTTACAAAGTACTTAGCTTAGTGCTGACCTAACATAGGCATTCTCAACCAGCAGGAACCACTTAATGTGTTTAAGGGAGTGTTGCTGGAAAAGAACACACAACCCATACCAAGGTAGTTAGACACAGAGCAGGGCATGGCATCACACATAGTGAGTGTTCAGTGAAGGGCAGCCCTTGCCCTTAACTATGACCTTGTAGAGAATGTCGAGAATGAACATCAGGGCAAAGGAAACTGTCTTTCAGTACAACTGTCACCTGAATATGTTCTAAGCGCTGGTCACCTCATCCAACTAGGATTCATAAGTCAAGAAAGTCTGCTTTAAAATGGTCCAGATTCTCAAAGACATGCTCAGGGAAAATGAAGAACAAGAATGGACAGACAGACACCCGTGTGATGTACACGCCCATACAAACATGACTGCACACAGATTTGTGAAGACTCATTTGCAGAAAGAGCATTAAAATTCACTTCTGCCTTTGTAGTCCTGAGCAGTACCCA
>NW_008330846.1:0-360 GCF_000622305.1 Nannospalax galili
CCTACCAAAAGTCATATTAGATTCAATTAATGCCAATCAAAATCCCCATGAGATTTTTCACAGAATTTGAAAAAAACATCCTAAAATTCATATGGAAGCACAAAATACCTCAGATAGCCAAAAAAACCATTGAGCACTAAGAGCAATGCTGTGGGGGATTACTATAACAGATTTTAAGCTGAATTACAGGGCTATAGTCATAAAAACAACATGGTAGTGGCAGAAAAATAGACCCATAGATCAATGGAACAAAACTGAAGACCCAAATATGAGTAAATGCAATTTCAGCCACCTGATATTTGACAATGGGGCCAGGACTATTCACTAGAGGAAAGACAGCATGTTCAGCAAATGTTAAAA
>NW_008330846.1:556-692 GCF_000622305.1 Nannospalax galili
ACAAGTGCAAGAATTAACAAGTGGGTCCTCATTAAACTGAAAAGCTTCTATACATCAAAGGAGGCAACCAGAGAAGCAACAGAAGACCCACAGAATGGGAGAAAATCTTCACCATTGACACATCCGACAGAGGTTT
>NW_008330847.1:0-718 GCF_000622305.1 Nannospalax galili
GCTCTTATAGGCTCTTATGTTTTTAGGCTCTTAGGATCTTAGGCTCTTATATGCTCTTAGGCTCTTATAGGCTCCTAGGCTCTTAAGCTCTTATAGGCTCTTAGGCAATTATAGGCTCTTAGGCTCTTAGGCATTTATAGGCTCTTAGGCTCTTATAGGCTCCTAGGCTCTTATAGGCTCCTAGGCTCTTATAGGCTCCTAGGCTCTTACAGGCTCTTAGGCTCTTATAGGCTCTTAGGCAATGATAGGCTCTTAGGCTCTTATAGGCTCCTAGGCTCTTGTAGGCTCCTAGGCTCTTGTGACAGAGATGGCCATATGCTTGAAACAGGTGCAGGTCTCTGGTGAGGTGTGCGTGTTTTTTAATGGCAGGAAGGGTTTCCCATGAATCAAACATGTTCTGTGACTTATAGCTGGCCTGTTGGTCACTCTTAAGCCTCACCAAGCCATGTGACTGGAACATGGTGAAGTTGGGATGCATTTCAGAACATGAAGCCTCCATCATTCACTTTAGTTTCCCATGCTGAAATTAAGATTTTTAAATCCCCAGGTTTTATTATAGTTTATTTCTTTGGTTTACACTGAGAGATGAGGAGCAACTTACCACAAATTATAGTATGTAAGATGTTCTTCCATGCCCAGCTTTGTTTTGTTTTGTTTGTTTGTTTGTTTTGAGACATGGGTCTCAGATTGTTAGACCTTACTATATAGCTGAATATGA
>NW_008330848.1:0-648 GCF_000622305.1 Nannospalax galili
GCCACCTTATGCAGCTCCATGAGGAGAAGAAGCTGAGGTGGCCTATGGAGGGGGGGATGGAGCTGGGGGTCCCCATAGGAATCCAGTGGTTGCCCCCTCCCAAGACTCCTCTACAGGAGAGGATGGACGACCTGGAGAGGCGGGAGGGATGCAGTTAAGGTCTCGAGGAAACAGGGACCAAGTGGGGGAAGCTCCATCCTCCACCACAGGAGGAGCCTTGCCAGTTCTGCCAGTCCAAACGGTCAGAGCACCAGATGGAGTTCAGCAGTATCAATACTGGCCATTTTCCTCTAGTGATCTCTACAATTGGAGGACCCAAAATCCTCCCTGTTCTGAAGACCGTAAGCATCTAATAGGTTTGGTAGAATCCATTATGTACACCCATTGTCCCACGTGGGACAACTGCCAGCAGCTACTTCGCACCCTCTTCACAACAGAAGAGTGAGAACGCATCCTGAATGAAGCGAGGAAGAATGTCCTGGGAGAAAATGGGAGGCCCAGTACCCTTCAGCCTGCCATCGATGAAGCATTCCCCCTCACCCACCCAAACTGGGGTTTGGGGATGGCAGAAGGTAGGGAGCAGCTCTGAGTTTACCATCAGATGCTTATGATTGGGCTCCAGGGGGCTGCAAGATGGCCCACTAACCT
>NW_008330849.1:0-121 GCF_000622305.1 Nannospalax galili
CACATGTCAAAATCACAGAGAAAAAATAATAACATGAAAAACCAAAAAAAAACATATCCCCACCAAACACCAATAGCACTCTAGAGGAGTACAATGAGAACCCCCTAGAGATAATGCAGGA
>NW_008330849.1:389-511 GCF_000622305.1 Nannospalax galili
CAGACGAACTAGACTATTCAAGCAAAGATTATGAAACATCTTAAAAAACACAAGAATGGAATATGCAGGAATTATGTGACAACATAAAAAGACCAAACTTATGAATCATAGGCATACAGGAA
>NW_008330850.1:0-250 GCF_000622305.1 Nannospalax galili
AATTCTATCAGACATTTAAAGACGATCTGCATCCAATACTACTTAATTTATCCAAAAAAAAACAGAAATGAAGGGAGCACTTCCAAATTCCTTCTATGAAGCCAGCATCACTCTAATACCAAGGCCAGGTAAAGATATAAGCAGAAAAGAAAACTATAAGCCCATATCCTTAATGAACATAGATGCAAAAATATTCAATAAGATACTTACAAACCGCATACAGACACACATCAAAAAGATCATCCACCAT
>NW_008330851.1:0-295 GCF_000622305.1 Nannospalax galili
TAGGATTTTTACTTATAAAGGATTTATATATGTTTAGTTATTTATAAAAAATATGTTCTGATGGCATACGCCTTTAATCCCAGGGAGGCAGAAGCAGGCAGATCTCTGTGAGTTCAAGGCCAGCCTAGTCTACATAGTGAGTTCCAGGACAGCTGGTGCTACAGGGAGACCCTGTCTCAAAAAGATCAAAAAAAAAAAATGTTCTGATTTGTATCCATGTTAAGACACAACTTTACCTGGGTATAGTGCCTCACATTTTGATCCCAGTACTCAGGAGGCACAAGCAGGCTGATTT
>NW_008330852.1:0-465 GCF_000622305.1 Nannospalax galili
ACACACACACACACATCAGCACTCACATACATATCACAATACACGTCATAAACACACACACATGGCATATGATGACGTCTTTATATAATGGTAATTAACCTACACAACAGAACCACACAGACATGAACGTGCACACACAGGAACCTATGAGAATTCTTACACTCGCTCTCTTAGTTTAAACTTTTTGCCTTTCATGCCATGTATAATTTCTGAAGCTTTCAATGTTTAGAAGACATTCAAATACCGTACATGGATCTCACACAAAATTGGAAAACTGAAAACCCTCAAAAACTGCTACTGCAAGAAGAAGATATTGACATCAGACTATTAATAAACAAGGCAATTCCCAGATTAAATAGGAAAAAAATAGCTAAATCATTGCTATAACATCTCACTGAGCCATACTTAAGTGTCACTACATTTACATTTGGAAATATGAATACATGCTCCTTTCAAAGAGCCTGC
>NW_008330853.1:0-301 GCF_000622305.1 Nannospalax galili
GAGAAAGCAGTGACCTGGGTCACCTGGGGACTGGTCTCAGGAGGGTTTGCTAGGTAAATACTCTGTCACTGAGTCTCTCTCTCTCTCTCTCTCTCTCTCTCTCTCTCTCTCTCTCTCTCTCTCTCTCTCTCTTTTGAGACTGGGTCTTAAGTACAGGCTAGACTCAAACTCACCATGTAGCCAATGGTGATCTTGAATTTCTGACCCTCCTTGACTGCTGGGATACGGGCATGTGCCACATCTGGCTTACGCAGTGCTGGGGATGGAACCTAGCACCTTGTGCCTGCACTTTACCAAATGA
>NW_008330854.1:0-276 GCF_000622305.1 Nannospalax galili
TGCCTAAAACATTTTAAGATTACACGTTATAGAATTTTCCTCTCCCTTTACGGTCACAATTGGACTTATCTATCACCTGGCCAGGTGATCATCCCTCAAAAAAGCTGATATTCATATAGGCGTATTAAGGAAATGGGAGGAATAATCACCGCCGTAGTAAGGTACTGTACTTACGTAACCCAGTAGCCCCTCCCTTGCTGTAGTTGCTTACAGACCCTCACTTACAAGCCTGCCCACTTTCCCAAGTTCTAACTTTTCTTCATTTCTAGTCAAGTA
>NW_008330855.1:0-1705 GCF_000622305.1 Nannospalax galili
GTATAAAAGGGGTATTTAAAGTAAGATGACAAGATAAATACTGATATTGTGGGATTCAGTGAATGGGAAAGAGAATAAAAAAATACACTGTATGTCAAAGACATAAAGACTGCAACAACATTGGCAACCACAAAGGAGGTGACAGTACAGTTAAAATAAAAGTGTAAGGAAAACAGAAGAGATTTTAACCAAAAATTTCTGAGTAGCACATGACTACTGTCAGAGCTTGTAGGTTGGCTGGCAAGGTGCAACAAAAACTTTACAAAAAGTAAATCAAGTGGTTCTGGTGGGGATAAAATAGTAGAAATAGTCCCGCTGTTCTTGCAAGACCAGAGATCAGTTGGCAGTTTTGATAAGACCATGGATTCTCCTGCACAACACATGTTCCTACAGGACCTTGTGACCTTCCATATCTTCAAACCTATGGCCAACCATAATCCTGAGGGAAAGCTTATAGTTTGAGACTAGAAATCTGTGGTCAGTATGCCATAGCTCCAGGCTGGGAGAGTGTCCCAGGGGGTCCTCATAGTGAAGGAAAGAGCTAGGCACAGATGCAACTTGAAGTTAGGCATCAGAAAGCTTGGTTCATGCAGTGATGGGTACAGTGGTCAGTAGTGATGCCTTCTGAGGCTAAAATCTGAAAGCATCACCTGAGAATAATGGAGGAACCCTTTAGCCTTGGGCCTAACATCAAAGAGCAGATCAGCATCTGGAGCTCTGTGTCTTATACTGCCACTGTTGACATAACAGAATAATGAACCTCTGCTAGAGCTTCACCATGCACAGTGTGTACTGTTCAGTGGGTTTTGAAAGCACAAATATTCCTTCTCTTATACAGATCTCTATGCAGTGCTCGCTTTGATTTCTCCACTTCCCAATGCATTTGGGATACATAGTTGTCTACATTCATTAACCTGCAGGGTCTAAAAATTGGGGAATCTTGAGAGCATGGAATAATCTGCCATATGTGTGCATTGAAAGACTAATATTTCCCAACAGAGGACACTAGCACAGATAGAAGGGAAGCGCTTAAAAGGAAGAAAGGTCTGGTGGACATCTGATACTGATCTGGTTTGAGTTCAGGCCTAGTCAAAAGTATAGGAAAGAAGAGACTAACTTCAAGTCACTAGCCCCATCTACATGGCAAACTGTCACTTCAGAGGAGCAGAAATAAACATCTCCAATTGTTCATCTGTTGCCCCTTTCAAAATACTTTTAGTGACATTTTGACTTTAAAACCCTGTGTTAAGCTTCCTCTGTGTTGACCCTCCTCTTAGTAGACTGAACACTGGTTTGAGTCCTTCCAGTGGGGTCTCCATAGTCTCCCTGAACAGGAGGAGAGGTGACTTCTCATCACAGTTACAGGACATTTCAACAGATGCTCCATAGTCCCCTGGAGTCCCCTAGAGTCCCCTGGAACTTAGTTGACCTAGTAAGGCAAGGAAAAGAACTGTCCCTTAAGTCCCTCCGTCAAGATTAGCATAGTTCTCAAAGAAGGCCTATTAAACAACCAAAAAGCTTAGTTATACCAGTCTGGTACTTTTAATTACTTGTGTTATGTAAATGAAGCTTGGGCAAAAATGAAACAGTCTCAGATAAACCTTGATTTGATATATATTTTGTTCCTTAAACTAGCTGACTAAGCTATGACCTTAGAAAATTTAAGATTATCTGTATATTATCTTTGTCCCATTCTTTTTTTTTT
>NW_008330855.1:5972-6241 GCF_000622305.1 Nannospalax galili
CAAACTGAAAATGATCAAATCCTTTATCTTCTCCCGGGTAGTAAGTTTGATTACTTCTGCTTTGGAGTTCCATTCTGGTCTGGTCTGGTCTGGTCTGGTCTGCTCTGGTCTGATATTTAATATAGGAGTGTGATCTTGTCACAGAATCTCCCATTGACCTTTATAGTCAAGACTGGCTGAGAAAGCCGTCTGGTAAACAGGTACACCATTGGAAATGCGTTACTCTGGTCTCTGTTCATGTCTGGTTTGTGTGTATGAGTAATTTTATT
>NW_008330856.1:0-441 GCF_000622305.1 Nannospalax galili
ACAGTGACCCAATGTGCCATCAAAATGCTCGATTATGAATTCACAAATCTCTATTGTGCCATCACAATGTTCAGTGCACCATCACAATGAACCAATGTCTCATCACAATGCTCCATTGTTGTCACGGTGCAATGACAACAAACCAAGCCTAATGGGCTTGGAGACCCCGATGGACAGAAATCAGGATGCAGGAGATGCAGAGGCTTGTGTACCAGTGCATATTTATTGTGAACTAAAGCAAACTTATGTAGGAATTAGATCTGGAGTAACCAAGGAATAACTAAGCACGCATCACTAAACAGAAAGTAACCAAGGAATCCAAGGAATAATCAAGGATACATTATGTTACCACCAAGAATACATTACCTACCCAACTGAAACTCACAAAATGTTTACAGTATCCAAGATTCAGCTACGTAATATTTATAATATCTTAGATAT
>NW_008330857.1:0-308 GCF_000622305.1 Nannospalax galili
CAAGAACCAGGATGGGGAAAGACAGGGCAGCTCACCTGGACCAGACTGCCATAGGGCTTTAAGAAGTCCCCCAACTTGTTCAATGAGGCACTAAGCCAAGACCTGGAGCCCTTCCGCAGAAGGCACCCCCATGTAACACTGCTGCAGTACATGGATGACTTGTTGCTGGCCATGACAACCCATGAAGAAT
This sequence comes from Nannospalax galili, assembly GCF_000622305.1. Classification (NCBI taxonomy): domain Eukaryota; kingdom Metazoa; phylum Chordata; class Mammalia; order Rodentia; family Spalacidae; genus Nannospalax; species Nannospalax galili. Next base: position 191 of record NW_008330857.1, read on the forward strand.
GCATGGAAGCTACGAAGAACCTGCTGGCCGAACTGGGCAGCCTGGGATATCGGGCCAGCGCCAAAATGTGCACATCTGCCAGAGGTCAGTGGTCTACTTGGGGTACAAGATAGTGGAA
>NW_008330858.1:0-294 GCF_000622305.1 Nannospalax galili
ATGAGTGTTATGCCTGCATGTATGTAAGTGCACCCATATCATACAATGCCCACGGAGGACAGAAGAGGCTCTCAGATCCCCTAGAACTGGAGTTAGGGACAGTTGTTAGCTGCCATGTGGGTGCTGGGATTCAAACCCAGGTCTTCTGCAAGAACAGTGTTCTTAAGCACTGAGCCATCTCTCCAGCTCCTGATAAGACTTTTTTGAGGCTACTGTGAATGGGAGTGTTTCCATGTACTCTTACTCTGACTGCTTGTTATTGGTATATAGAAAAACTACAGATTTTTGTAGATC
>NW_008330859.1:0-1155 GCF_000622305.1 Nannospalax galili
TCAGAGATGAAAAGGGAGATGGGGGCTGGAAGAGGCCCCAAGGGCTCCTGGAGACTGCACTGAGGAACTGGGTTTGTCTGGATGCAAAGGATCAGGAAGCCGAGAGGTCAGCCCCTGTATCCAGTATGATGCTGGCAGGTCATGCAGCCCAGGGAAGCAGAGGGAGGTGAGGGCAGGACCAGGCCCAGAGGGCCCCAGGGAGAGAGGATGGAAGATTGTGTCACCCAGGGAAGCAGAGGTAGTTGAGGGCAGGATCAGGCCCAGAGGGATCCCAGGGACTGTGAGAAGGAACTGGGTTCTTCTGGATGCAAGGGATCAGGAAGCAGTGGTGGTTCCTCCAGGGTCTAGGGCACCAAGACAAGGAATGGGACAGTAACCAGACTAGGAGGAGAGACTGGTGGGGAAGATGGGAGGGTGAATGAGGCTGTGGTAGTCAAGGCATGGAAGACGTGATCGACTTACCCAGAAGAGAGGCCGGTGGTTCATGCAGGCCCAGGGAAGCAGAGGGAAGTGAGGGCAGGACCAGGCCCAGAGGGCTCCTGGGGACCGTGAGAAGGAGCTGGGTTGGTCTGTATGCAAAGGATCAGGAAGCAGTGGTGGTTCCCCAGCGTCTGGGGCACCAAGACAAGGAATGCCTGGTACTATTAACTAGACCAAGAACTGGTGACTGGCTAGGTCATGGGTCTGAGGGCAGGGGATACCATAACCATTAATGAACATATTAGTAACATCCCCCTAAGTTTTTATCTTTATCCCTATTGACATCTCAATCCTCATCAGATAAAATGGATTTATTGGCAATTAATTCCATAACCAAGAGCTTAAGTTCTCAGCTAATTACTTACACGAATCATGAAAATTAGAAAATTCATGGACACATGTAGTATACATTCAGATTCATAATTCTCTTGCACAGTAATGGTGGTATATAAGTCAGATAAATCTTTAATGTGTGCTAAAAAAAACTATTAAATGAAATCAAGGGGTTGGCAGAATAGTTCTCCAACACTGTACCCCACCTCCCAAAAATCCAATTAACAATCGTATGGGAATGGATCCATAATTATTGTATAAATCAAGAGTAAAATGGTATCCTTCTGAAGGCATCTCTCCTCTCCAAAACAAGGACAGCACCACACAAAAAGAATTCTTGAA
>NW_008330860.1:0-343 GCF_000622305.1 Nannospalax galili
CAGTTTGAACTCTGCAAGCTACAACTTCATCCTTCAAATCAAGATCCTTTTTCTTGTGCACTAGTAGCAAGACCGTTTAGTGGGATGGGGGTTAGCCAGTCACTTTCTGATGGCTTCTGAAGCCTGTTACACAGTAGTGAATACATGCCTGGTACTATGAACCTGGTCAAAAGCCTATGGCTGCAAGTCATAGGCACTAAGGAAGAATGTACCACAGGGATTCTGATAAGTGGACATCAATCTAAACACTCTCTCCTATTTGTGTCTAAATACAGAGTGGTGCCCCTAGGCTGGGTCAAAGAAGCATCTTTTTTTTTTTTTCACAGAACAATGGTTGATTCAG
>NW_008330861.1:0-371 GCF_000622305.1 Nannospalax galili
GATCCTGGAGAACCAGAAAATGGAAAGAGAATCGGATCAGATTTTAGGTAACTTGTTTTTAACTTTAAAAAAATCTTTTTTGAGAATTTCACACATGTATATAAGGTGTTTTGATCAAATCCACACACACTCCCTCCCCTCCAACACCTCTTATATCTTCCCATAAATTTTCACTATTTTCTGATAACTTTCTTTCTTTCTTTTTCTCTTTCTTTCTTTCTTTCTTTCTTTCTTTCTTCTAGCTTTTTGCTCCTCCAACATATTTCTTTCTTTCTTTCCTTCTTTCTATGGGCCTTTTTGCTACTCATATTCCCCCTCTTAAAAGGTTACCCTAAAATCTTCAGGTAATATTTCACTTTATTATACTATTT
>NW_008330862.1:0-369 GCF_000622305.1 Nannospalax galili
GGGAGGAGGCTTCCAGGTCAGTTCCAGCTCCATTGCTCCAAGTCCTGTATCTAAAGAATGTCCTGCTTTCAGAAATAAGGTCATACCTTCAAGTTCTTGGAGGAATTCAAGGGCTGTGGCGATAGCATGTGTTATTTTGGGAGTCACTTGGACTACTCTGACCAATATCTCAAAGTGAGTTTTCTTTCTGGCACTGTCTTTCTCAGCCTTCAGCTATATACAAGCAATAAATATATAGATAATTGCATAGCTTTCAGTAGGCTTTTAAACTAACGCATATCCTCCTGGTATTTCACACCACCTAAACAGTATGTACCATTCTTCTCTCTCTCCTTACCTAACCTTCCATGCAACTTCTTCAGGCAAAGT
>NW_008330863.1:0-493 GCF_000622305.1 Nannospalax galili
GGGGGTGGGCTTAGAGAGTTCTTAAGCCTTGCCAGATCTCCAGTTACTCTTCCATTTCCTGTGCCTGCTGGAAGACACAGAGCTTAGCTTCCACTCCTCCTCCAGCCACCTCTGCCGCCATGCCTCCCTTGATGGACTCTTGCCCCTTTGGAACCGTAAGCTCAAATAAACTCTTCCTTTTATAAATTGATTTGGTCAGTGTTTCTATCACAGCAACAGAAAAGTGACTAATATAACTGCCTTTATGAAACTTGCATAGGAAGAGGGCTGTTAAACAGAACATGCTGGACACTTAACCTTGGGAGCAACTAACTATGGGGAGAAGGTTATGGATGATTCCTAGGAGAACTGGTACTGAGCAGAAATCAGATGGATGGTAAGAGTTGAGAATGTCCAGGTTGATGAAGAGGTGAATAAACCTGCTTCACGCAGAAGAACCAGACTGCAGGGTCATCTGAAGGGAATCTTGATCAGGACGGGCATCCAAGAGAGC
>NW_008330864.1:0-501 GCF_000622305.1 Nannospalax galili
CCAAATTGGAATATTGTGATGACACATTGAGGCATTATATTTGCCCACTGAAAAGTGTGATAACAGATTAGGGGCCTTCTGAAGGAACATTCAGCATTGTGATACCAAGTTGAGCATTGTAGTGAGACATTGGAGTATTGTGATGTCACATTGGGGGATTGTGATGGGACATTGAGCACCGTATTTGCATATTGAGCATCGTGACGACACAGTGGATCATAGCAATGACACAATGGTGCATTGTGATGGAAGAATGATGGCACAATGGAACATTTTGAATTCATATTGTAACATTGAGATGGCACATTGGAGCAATATAATGGCACATTTTCCATAATGTTGGCAGACTGTAGCATTGTGATGTCAGAGTAGAGCATTGTGATGTCACATTGGGGGATTGTGGGTGGACACTGATGACTGTTTTTGAATATTGAGCATGGTGACAACACTCTAGCCCTAAATGTAACAGTAACACTTGCACTAATCCTAACCCTAATCATA
>NW_008330865.1:0-418 GCF_000622305.1 Nannospalax galili
AAGGAAGGAAGGAAGGAAGGAAGGAAGGAAGGAAGGAAGGACATTAGATCATATTATCAAGAAAGCCAGGGCAGAAAAAAAAAAAGAAAGCCAGGGCAGGCAAGATGGCTTTCAAGATGTCTCAGTGGGTAAAGGTGCTTGCCCCAAGGCCTCACAAGCCCAGTTCAATCCCCACAACTGACAAGCTGGAAGGACAAACAACTCCCCACAAGATGTCCTCTGACCTCAACATGCACTCATCACACACACCAAATAAAATAACTGTAAAAAATTAAAGTTAAAATCCAACTTAATCTAATGATTTTAATTACAAATACATAGATAAATAAACACACGTATAAGGTTATTTAGTGAATCAGCCACAACGGTTTGAAAATAATTATTCCAGGATTTCAGCACTCTCTAGGACCCATCAAAA
>NW_008330866.1:0-592 GCF_000622305.1 Nannospalax galili
GAGAAATTAAGAAAGAAATAAAAGTATTCCCGGAATTAAATGAAAAGGACAGTACAACAAAACAAAACCTCTGCGACACACTGAAAGCTGTCCTTAGAGGGTTTATAGCTCCAAGTGCCTACATCAAAAAAATCAGAAAGAACACAAATAAATGACTTAACATTCTAACTCAACACACTTGAAAAGCAACATCAAATGAAAAGCAAACCCAGCAGACAAGAAGAAATAACAAAAATTGGGCAGAAATAATGAAATTGAAACACGGAAAACAATACAAAGAATCAACAATTCTAAGAGACGCTTCTCTGAAAAGATAAACAATATTGACAGACCACTAGCCCAGTTAGGCAAAAGAAAGAAAGAGCACCTACAATTCAACTAAATCAGAGATGGAAGGGGAAACATCACAACAGATACCAGAAAGATACAGAACAATATAACGGAATACTATAAAAACCTATATGGTACTAAATTTGAAAATCTAAAAGAAATGGATGCATATCTAAAGGCATCGGAACCAGCAAAACTAAACCAAGAAAATATTAACAGCTTAAACAGACCCATAACACAAAAAGAAATTGAAATATTAATA
>NW_008330867.1:0-513 GCF_000622305.1 Nannospalax galili
ATCAATGAAACATCATTGAAGTTCCAAACCTGAATACACACAATTTCAGCCTTCTGATATTTGACAAAGATGTCAAGAACACATAATGGAGGAAAGTGCATCTTCAACAAATGGTGCTGGCAAAACTGGATCTCCACCTGTAGAAGAGTGAAACTAGATCCTTATCTTTCATCTTTCACAAAAGTCAACTTCAAATGGATCAAAGACCTCAATGTGAAACTGGAAACTCTGAAACTAGTAGAAGAAAATATTGGCAGGAACTTGCAAGATACACGTGTAGGAAAGAATTTTCTATATCAGACAGAAGTTTCTCAGGAATTAAGGTCAGCAATCAATAGTTGAGACCTCATTAAATTAAAAATCTTCTGTACAGAATAAGAAACAATCAAAAAAGTGAAGAGAACACCCACAGAATGAGGAAAAAAACCTTCACAAGTGATACATCTGTCAGAGGCTTAACATCCAGAATATATAAAGAATTCAAAAAAAAAAAAAAAAGAATAGAGAAACCAA
>NW_008330868.1:0-561 GCF_000622305.1 Nannospalax galili
GAAGAATTCATTCCAAGGCAATTGACATTGAGACATTTTCACATGCATTTCAGGATGGGTAATTAGGGATTCAAAATGGCGACTGTTTGGGAAGATTTGAATTGTTTTCTTGTGTGAAAGAGAGTATCAATTCTGAAAGCTGACCTGAAATATCAGAATCGTTTTAGCAGAGTTTATTGACTTTCAAATTGGGGGGGGTGATGTGTTTTATTGTGATTAATCAGAATGTTCTGCCCACAATCAGTTCTTTGCTGACACAACCCTGAGCTCTGGAAGATGATGCATGGATTGAACAAGGTTTTGAGCTTGTAAAGTTACTTTCTTAGCATGAGAAGGGGTGCCACCTATACCGTCTGAGCTGAAGTGGGAGGGGTCCCTAGACTGGGACAGGATAGGGAATTAGATGACCCTAGACATCCACTCTTAAAGTTATTCCACTCTTAAAGTTCTTCAGAGGCAATGATTGTGTGGGTCATTCCTTCTTCCTTCCCTCCCTTCATCCCCCCTTCCTTTCTCCCTCCCTCCCTTCCTTCCTTCCTTCCTTCCTTCCTTCCTTCCTTC
>NW_008330869.1:0-330 GCF_000622305.1 Nannospalax galili
TAATCCTTGAATAAAGAGTTAATCTCACACAGGGATTCTCTGTGGATTGCCGAAGCCTGAGTGGCACATCTAGGGTGCAGCCTCTACACCTAAGACTCACAGGACATAGAACAAGGGATGAAGAGAGCACTAACGCATCTTTCAGTTCTCATCAGTGAAGCTCCCTCATGCAACAGAGGACCAGGAACACAAAATCCACAAATAACCAAAACACAGAGAGTGCAGAGTGTGGTTCTTGGCCTGCTCAAAAGCCTCTTGGGCCTTTACACCCTAATTCCGTGTAGCGCCTCTTTTTATTAGATTATACAGGGGACAGGTAACCTGAACAAG
>NW_008330870.1:0-238 GCF_000622305.1 Nannospalax galili
TGACATCACAATGCTCCAATGTGCCATCACAATGCTCCCACATGCCAACATTATTGCCCCATGTGCCATTAAATTGCTCGAATGTACCATCACAATACTACTATATGACTTCTGTGTTCCATTGTGACATCACAATGCTCAAGTGTGCCATCACAATGCTCCAATGAGCCAACATTATCATCCCATCAACCAATAAATTGATCCAATGTGCCACCACAATGCTACAATATGACTTATC
>NW_008330871.1:0-345 GCF_000622305.1 Nannospalax galili
TTCCCGCACAACCAATTTGAATGTACATACTATTCTAATAAAGTTTTTTTTAAGAAAAGTAGTTTATTAAAAGGGAGGTCAATGAAGAAAAGATTCAGCTATAAAGAGGACATGAATGAGAAAAAAATATCTAACAGACATAAGTTTGGACCTGCAATGTGTGAAGTAATAGCTTAGCTATTATCCACGTGTGGCCATCGAGTAAATGATATATGACTAGTCCAAATTAAGAAGTGCTGAAATGTGAGCAACGTACTAGATTTATGATTTGGGAATGTAAAATATTTCTTTAGTTTATGTGCTGGATAGCTTTAGTGTCAACTTGACACACCTGGATTGAGGGAG
>NW_008330872.1:0-515 GCF_000622305.1 Nannospalax galili
GTCCACAGAACAAAAGGAAAAAGAAATAGAGCCACATGATGGAACATTTCTAATTTAATTTTTTTTAAATTATTTATTTAATAACCACATACTTGGAAGCATTTCATTACAACAGCATTGACATATTCAATAACAATTTCCTGAGCTAAGATGCATCTCTTTCAAAATTGGCTGTACTGTAAATTTTTAGGTTTACAGTTGAGTTAATACAGTTATACAATATTGTACTCAGCATAAACCCTACAAAACATAAAATTAAATGAGGTTTCAACCTTTAAAAAAGATCTCCATTTCATTATTAAAATACACAGTTTCATACAGAAAAATTCATATTTAATGCAATTGACATTACTATTTTTGCACCTGTGTTTCTAATCTCTGTATACCTGACTATTTCTAGTGACAGTTGGTTAATTTCTCAGCTCCTTGGCATCTGAGCATGGACATAAAGTCATCAGGTAGATTTCAATGATAATGTTTTTCACATCTCCTAATTATTAAGGAGTAAATTTTTA
>NW_008330872.1:534-835 GCF_000622305.1 Nannospalax galili
CCACATAATTAGAAGAAGCATTTCATTACAACAGCATTGACATATTCAATAACAATTTCAAGAGCTAAGATGTATCTCTTTCCAAATTGGCTGTAATTTTTTAGGTTTACAGTTGAATTAATACAGTTATACAATATTGTACTCAGTATAAACCCTATAAGACATAAAATTAAATGAGGTTTTAAACTTTCAAAAAGATCTCCATTTCATTAAAATACACAATTTCATATAGAAAAATTCATTTTTAATACACTGACACTAAGATGCATATGCGTTTCTAATCTCTATATATCTGATTATT
>NW_008330873.1:0-681 GCF_000622305.1 Nannospalax galili
TGCTAGCTGTGTGAAACTGGGTGCATACCCGGGAGAGGAGTGAGCCAGGCACAGAGAACATGTATAAGGGCTGTGAGATCAGAACAAGCACTACTAGGTTCCCAAAGCAGCAGTAGGTTAGTTTGGCTGGAGGACAGGTTATTGGTAGAAGTTGATGTAAGGGAGTAGTGTGAATGTGGACTCAATAAGAAAGGATGTTTGGAGTGGTGGAAGAATTTTAGCTTTTTAGAATGAGATGGGAAGCCATTGTAGGCATGGATTTGTGCAGAGGAGTGACATCCATCCATCCATCCATCCATCCATCCATCCATCCATCCATCCATCCATCCATCCATCCATCCATCCATCCATCCATCCATCCATCCATCCATCCATCCATCCATCCATCCATCCATCCATCCATCCATCCATCCATCCATCCATCCATCCATCCATCCATCCATCCATCCATCCATCCATCCATCCATCCATCCATCCATCCATCCATCCATCCATCCATCCATCCATCCATCCATCCATCCATCCATCCATCCATCCATCCATCCATCCATCCATCCATCCATCCATCCATCCATCCATAATGCTAGACATATGCTGTATTCACTGAACTGCAACCCTAGCTGAACATAAATACATATGTACATAGTATTGTGTTGGGGATCAAACCTAAGACCTTGGATG
>NW_008330874.1:0-310 GCF_000622305.1 Nannospalax galili
ATAAAGCTTCTCTGTGCAGCACATGGTGAATCACACAAAGATCCACAAGTGCCTAATGTGCAGAAAATTAGACTACATAGAACCTATCTCCAATAGATACCTATGTCAAAATTCTGCCTGTGAAGCCACAAGGATGGTTGCAGAAAACAAATATATTTTGAGAGTCACCTATGGTGGATTAACACAAAGAAATATTTACAGATAATTTATAGATAATTGGGAAAAAAACTCATGAAATCACAGCATAGGTCACAGCACATACAAGTCCCACATAATTTCCGGACAGGCAAAATCTCAGCATAGACATGGA
>NW_008330875.1:0-537 GCF_000622305.1 Nannospalax galili
AAATCAAAAGACTGGCCCATAGCATGTGAACGCCCACCCAGTGTTGAAGAATGCAGTGTTAGGGTGCCGCGTCCCTTGTGCTTTTGTCTTGGTGACATTAGAGGGTCACTGTGTGAGGGGGTTGATGGGCTGGAGCACTTTACTGTCTGACTCTTTATACAAAACCTTCACAGATCCCTTCTGACCACCCTGCCAGGCTCACCATCCTTGCCTAGGACAGGTCCAAGGGTCTGGCACTGCCCAGGGCCTCCAGCCCTGCTGGTAGACTGAGCCTTGACCTGTCTCTCCTTCTCTGTCCCCAGCATGCAAGCCGGGAGTGGCCGTGCTGCAGAATGACCTGAATCAAAATCCCCAACTTCTCTGGACACTTTAAGATCAAATATCTTGGGAAGGCTATTAGAACTTCCACGGGTGAGGCTTGTCACTCCTCTGTCCGCAGGATATGGAATGCCAGGATCGAGAGTCCCCCAACTACCTAGTCCTCAACTCACAGAGTTTAGAATTCCAAAACCTGTGTGCACAGCAGCCCCAGGACAC
>NW_008330876.1:0-411 GCF_000622305.1 Nannospalax galili
TGCTGTGTAGCTTTTCCTAGCTGAATCCTAAGGGTAGTATGAAGAATTTACCAAAGTCTAAAATATCTTTCAAATAATTTATAAGTAATGAAGTTAATATAAAATGTAAAAGCACCTACCTTTTAAGCCCACTACTTTGAGCGTCTCTTATTCTCTTGACTTGCAGTACTCTTCAATTAAACACATAGCTTTACTTGCAGGGCAAAGACCCACCTCACATGAATCAGAACACGCTATTACCACCTTGACCAATAAAAAGTGTATATATATATATTTTTTTCATAGACCAAAACAGAAAGAAGAGAAATTCTCAGCATACCTGGCAGCAAATAGATTTTTTTAAATTATTTTCAGGTTTATTCTGAAATTCTAAAAAGTATAAAAATATCTCAAAGTCAAGATTTTTGAAAT
>NW_008330877.1:0-388 GCF_000622305.1 Nannospalax galili
AGGCTTGTTTGATCTATGGCTTCTTAGGATGAAGGTGGTAGCTGAAGATTACTACCTGCCTGGGCATGTCCGGGCTTCTCTAGTGGTATCCTTCAGTTTGGGGCAAGGGAAATTTACAGTTTCTAAGACAAGGGGCCTGTGACTGGGAAAAGGCAGTTTTGTGAGAACCGGGTCAGCAAGACTTGGGCCCTTCATTCCACCCTTGAATTGTAGCAAGGGTTAAATCTTTAAACCATATCAAACAAGAAAGAAATTGTACAGAAGCAGAGAAAGCAATTAGATGGCACAATCAGTGTTGTGGGACCATTTCCATATCTTCCCGCGTGTCTGGTCTCTAGCTTAACTGGGAATATTGGGTGCGCAGTACCATCAGTTGGATAGTCTGCAA
>NW_008330878.1:0-3624 GCF_000622305.1 Nannospalax galili
GAGGTTTTTCAGAATCCAATACACATTTGACACAGGCATAATTCAGTGAAATTTTGACTTATTTATGACTTAAATGGTTGAAGGTTTGAATTAAAGAAAGATGTCATCTATTTTCCAACCAGGATGCAGATGAATTGGAATGGATATTCTGTAGAGAATGGAGGGTATGGTATGCCCTTGGTTCTTATTAATATAATTGCATATTCTAATGGTTTAATTAAAATGTTAATTATATTTTAAATTTCATTTTCAAGAGACCACAATTAATTCAGCAAATTCAAGTTTACATGAGAATCAAGCATAAATAAAATATGGTCTGTGGCATCAATTTTGATACATCTGATGGGTTTGGAAGTGAATCAAATTAATGCATTTTGTTTGAAAAATAGGTAAAGTAGATGGACTTCATGGCAAAAAAAATGAAATGTAGAAGAACTTTAAGCATAATGATTTTCCTTGGCACTTTGAGAGATGGAGACAGAATGTAGACTCCCACAAATATCACACAGAAAGTCTGGACAAGACTGAAATGAAAGAACTGCTTATAGATGCAGGAAGACATCTAACAGCAAGCAAAGGCTAGAGGAAAGCCAGTCCTTGAGGGTTGAGAGTGACCAGGAGTATTCCCACGTGCAGCATTCTGCTTGATGAGGTGCCACAACCCCACGGAGACCATGGCTACAGCAAAGTAGGCGCCTGATCAGTCAAACAGTGTTTGCTGCACCTTATACTCAAAGTCCTATTTGCTGAACATTGTCTGTCATTAGTTTTCCCAATTATTTTGACTTTCAATATTAATGTGCCAAAATATTTTAGGTGATAAGGAGCATAAAGCTAGATTGCAAAATATATCCAACAGTTCCTTCCTTATAATTTGTGACTTTATATTATTTGTGTATATATGCATATAAATATATAGATAGATAGGTGATAGATAAAGATAGGTAGATGATAGATAGATGATAGATAGGTAGATGATGGATGGATGGATAGATAGATAGATAGATGATAGATAGATAGATAGATAGATAGATAGATAGATAGATAGATAGATCTATAGTGTGTGTAGTATATATTTGTGCATATAGCAGATAGGTTTTTCATATCTCCTTTTTCTCTTTCAGGCTGGGCTTCTTCCTCAATTGCATTCTACCTTATTTCTGGAAATAGGGTCTCTCAATGAGTTCACAGTTCACAATTACAGCTATATTGGTTGGCCATTGAACCTCAGGAAAATTTCAGTCTGCTTCTCCAGTGCTGGTATTACAGGTCTTGCCTACACCAGGCTTGTTGAATGCAATGTCGGTTCCAGTGCTCTGAGCACAGGTCCTCATACTTGCCCAGACAGTCTTTCATTAACTCTGCCATCTTCCCATCCTAGTAATGTGTTTTGATACTTCTATTGTTGTTTTTAAATATATTGATCTCTTTTGTTTTTCTGTTTTTTAATTTATCTTTAAATTAAATGTAATTTAAAAAATATTTTCGCCGATTCTCTGAGAATTTCATAAAATGTGTTTTGGGCATATTCAGACCCTCCCTCATCCTCATCCCTGTTCTACCACCTGCCGCTTCATTACCTCTATTTTTCTTATTTTTTAATCTTTGTGTCTAATTTGTGTTCCCCAAATTATCTTGGGTCTGACCTAAAAGCCTCTTAGAGCCTGGTCAACCTATCAAGCATCACACCTTTAAAGAAAACTGTCCTTCTCCCAGAAGCTATCAATTGCCAATAGAAGACTGTAAGAGCAAGAGGTAGCAGATGAATAAAAGAAACCATGTTGCCTGGACACAACAGGGCAGTTACATGCATAAATTAGTTAGATTTCTACTTGTTTTTTCATATATGTGTTTGAAAGTTACTACTCTATTAATATAATAGATATCTTTAAAATGTTTACTATGTTGAAATAATCATGATGATCATTGTTTCACCTTCACTCACAAACAAATGAAGGAATTAAAACATTTTAATATTGTTTGCTATTGGAATATTGCAAATTGCTGTTGGAACATTATTTAATACTGGAATATTGCTATTCTAATGCAGTGGTTTTTTTTTTTTTTAATTTTGTGTATTTGTGTGTATCTTTGCAGGGGTATGTGAATACCTGTGTAGGTGGCCACAGAGGCCAGAAGACAGCATCGGGCTCCTTGGAGCTAGTGTTACAGAGGTTGTGAGCCAATGAAGTGAATGTTGGAAACTCAGCTCAGGTGCTCTGCAAGAGCGGTATGCATCCTTAACTGCTGAGCTATCTCTTGCCAGAATAGGTGATTTTAAAACTACTACCATTGCTATCTCTCCAGATGGCTCAGTGGCGAAGAGTGAGCATTGGTTGCTCTTCCAAGGACCAGGGTTCGGTTCCTAGCACCACATGGCAGCTATCAACTATTGGTAACTCCAGTTCCATGGGATCTAGTACACTCTTCTGGCCTCCACAGACATTGCATATATGGGTGCAATTACATATATGTGCAAGCAAAATGCTCATGCATATAAAATAAAAACAATTTAATAAAAATATAATTATTAGTGTTCAAAGATTCTTCATTCCTTCCTCCCTTTGAGAACCTTTATCCCTTTTTGAAATATTATTTTTCAGAATTTCTTCATAATAATTGTTTGATGGCACTGTAGTTTTCTATCAATCTACTTGTCATGCTCTAGTTGAAATAAATAATTTTAACTTTCAATTGGCAATTAATTCTTCATAACGTCTGCTCTATTATTAGATTTATTGCTGACTTTCATTTCTGCCTTTAAAATATTTTTGTGGGTCTAGAGTTAGTCCCTGGTTATTTAATTAATTATTACTCTATAGTTTGACTCCTGGGCATCTAGGAGAGTTTTGTATATATTATATACATTTTATTCTTGTCTTGAATTATTTCTTAGAGTGTTTCAGTTTTCCTTCTACATTCTAATTTTTTTTGAACTCCCAATTTAAGATATGTTGTTGTAGTGAGGTAATTTCTTCATTGTAATTTTATCTCTTAAATTATTTAGATCAATCTCTAGATTGATCTTCCTATTGAACTCCAACTTTCGCCAGTTTTATCCTTCCCTTTCTGAAAGTACTGACCCTGCTTTGCCATAATTAATACTCCCTATTATGCATCATGTCTTCAACCTCCTTTTCTACTTAGAAATTTGCAAATATATACTTTCTGCATTTCTTTACTGACAATTTCAAGATCTGAAGACTAGTTTATCGATGTAGTGTTTTCTAAATCAGTTGGAATACCTCATTTCTAAACTGTTATTAATATTTAGTTTCATTTCACTAGTCCCTAAATATTTCCTTCATTTGAAATGAACATGTAATTTTATTTAAAAATTGTGTGTGCTTTAATTTCTTCAGAGGAAATTCATATTTTTTAAACATTTTATTTTTATTTTTATTTTTTTGTTTTGTCTTTTTGAGACAGGGTCTCCCTGTAGCCCCAGCTGTCCTGGAACTCACTATGTAGACCAGGCTGGCCTCGAACTCACAAAGATCCACCTGCCTCTGCCTCCCAAGTGCTGGGATTAAAGACGTGAGCCACCATGCCCAGCTATTTTTATTAATTTTATTTTATGTGTATGCATGCATTGCCTGCATGAAGGTAAGTGCACCTATGTTG
>NW_008330879.1:0-911 GCF_000622305.1 Nannospalax galili
TACTATTGTTCTCCATGTGAATTTTTCAGCTTTCCATGGACTGATAAAATTTGAAGAACAATTATACCCTAAGGTCAGTGGTAGAGGTAGATTGTGTTGATTTGGCAATACTTCCTGAAACCAAAGCATGTGAATGGGACTAAGTAAGGCTTAATTTCTAGTCAACTGGAACCTTAAACCAGTGGATTACACCACCCATGATTAGGTCAACGGCTCACTGTCCCAATTTTACTGATGTGTATTTGCCACACAACTGTAGTTGAAGACTGAGATTGTTTCAGAGACAGAATCTCTGCATGTAAGTTTCCAGGAAAAAAAATTAAAGCCTGTGCTTGTGCTTGTGTAGTTTTCCCATACTGGTTGTGATGTCTCCCATAAACAGCAGAAAAGCTATGGAAATGGCATTTAGCAGGGCTTCATCAGCAAAGTCATAATACTTTGGAGCTGTTCATGCCAAGTGAGCCAACAATTTTTCCAAAGAATGGTAACAGTCACTCCCAGTAACTCAGCTATGAAACCTGGTTGAGTCGTAAATCACTCATGGGGCTGGAGAGATGGCTCAGTGGTTAAGAACACTGGCTGTTATTGCAAAAGACCTGGGTTCAAATCCCAGAACCCACTCCGACAGCCTCTCCTGACCGCCGCAGGCATTGCATGACACGGGTGCACTTACGTACATGCAGACAATACACACATACACATAAAATAAATAAAATTAAAAATAAATAAGTCGCTCTTAAAAGGCATCGACCAGGCAGGCCTCAGGGATTATTATAAGACCATGAAAATACACAATGAAAGGTATCAGGAGGCCTGTTGAAAACAAGACCTTGCTCAAAGTGGGCAAAGGGTGTAACTACAAAAGATTTGATTCTCCTATTGTTCATAGAGCCAATAACACCTGAGCCCGA
>NW_008330880.1:0-308 GCF_000622305.1 Nannospalax galili
CGATGGGCATTGCACAATATGGGTGCACTTACATACGTGCAGGCAATACACACATACACATACAATAAAAAAAATAAAGCATTTTTAAAAATTAAGGTTACTTGTAAAGGGAATATAAAATACCTCCTGTTTTTACAAGCAGGAAGTTAAATATAGAGTCATGTGCTTAGGCTTTAAGACCCATAGAAACAAGGAGATAGAATATCTTCCTCCTTATTCTTCCTGTTTCAAAGGGATGGGTCCAAGGCCTGCAAGAAATTCCAGGAATGCAAAACTTCTAAAGTCTCATTTAGCATTTGAAAAAAGAA
>NW_008330881.1:0-407 GCF_000622305.1 Nannospalax galili
GGCACTGTTCCTCATACTCAGATTGCCACAACAGATAATCTCCCCCTGAAACGCAAGCACGTGCCATGTGTTTCCAATCTTCAGGAGGAAGCGCATCCATGGACAGGGATTCTAGCAAAGCCTGGGTAAAAGGGGCAGTGGGACCATACTGAGCACAAGCAGTCTTTAATTCCTTAAGCTTCTTAAAAGGCACAGGTGCATGAGACTGCACCCTGTTGCCCTGCTGATCAACTTGCTCAGAAATTGGGAAGACCTGAAATCCATGCACTGACTCTCCTCTCTCTACCGCAGGCCCAGTGGCCTGTTGTAGCAGAGATTGCATGGTTCTAAGTGGGCACCGGATTCCTGCTGAAGGTTCCTGAGCCATGGAAATCATGGGAGGCGCAACAACCTTTGGTGGCCTCGGA
>NW_008330882.1:0-248 GCF_000622305.1 Nannospalax galili
CAGGTTTACTCTGAGATTTTTTTTTTTTTGCAGCTATTGTGAATGGGAGTGATTCTATGTGTTCTTTCTCTTACTGCTTGCTATTGGCATATAGAAAGGCTATAGACTTTTGTAGGTTAATTTTGTAACCTGCCACTTTACTGAATGTGTTATTAATTTCTAGGTGTTGTCAGGTGGGATTTTTTGCATCCCTTGGATATAATATCGTATCATCTGCAAAAAAGGATAATTTGATCTCTTCTTTTCCA
>NW_008330883.1:0-469 GCF_000622305.1 Nannospalax galili
TTGGGTATATGGAAAAGTAGTGTGTAAGCAATGGTTCTACTTGAAACCCTACAAATGAGAAGGGTGGCTGGGAACTCTGTAGGCCATCAGCTATTGGATGAAAGCTTTGGGAGAGAAGTGAGCCAGCAGTGGGACAATGGGGCAAAGAACCAGGCGGTGTGCTCCATTGTCCTCAGGAAAGTGCCTCAGCTGTGAGCTTTAGCAGTCAAGGTCTCTGAACGTGGAGAAATACATTCTGAACATGACTTTACCTGGTGACACATTGATGAAGAACAAACTATCAATGTGTACGTACGTGTGTGCATGCATGTGTGCATGTTCTGTTTGGAATGGTGTTACTTAAAAATTCTAATACTATCTCTTAGAATTGTGTCCTCAAAATGGTTTTTGTTGTAAAGCTGCTTGGAAGGGCAAATCCCAATTCCAAGTCTAGTATGGGTTGCATAGTGAGACATTAACCCGGGAGGGA
>NW_008330884.1:0-712 GCF_000622305.1 Nannospalax galili
CGATGTACACGTCAAAGAGCGTACGTGACACGAACCTGTGCACAGCTAATATGGCAGGTAACACGACCATGTGCACGTCAGAAACATATGTATGTCAGAGGGGGCAGGTGACACGACCATCTGCATGTCAGAGGGGTAGGTGACATGACCCTCTACTCGTCAGAGAGGGCAGGTGCGCCGACTGTCTTTATGGAAGACAGGGAAGGTGACACGACCATGTGCACGTCAGAGAGGGCAGGTGACACGACCATCTGCAAGTCAGACGCAGCAGGTGACACCACCAACAGCAAGTCAGAGGGGAAGGTGACACGACAATCTGCACGTCAGAGGTGGCTGAAGACACGACCATCTGCACGTCAGAGGGGACAGGTGACACGACCATCTTTACAGCACAGGGTCAGGTGACACGACCATCTGCAAGTCAGACGCAGCAGGTGACACCACCAACAGCAAGTCAGAGGGGAAGGTGACACGACAATCTGCACGTCAGAGGTGGCTGAAGACACGACCATCTGCACGTCAGAGGGGACAGGTGACACGACCATCTTTACAGCACAGGGTCAGGTGACACGACCATCTGCAAGTCAGACGCAGCAGGTGACACCACCAACAGCAAGTCAGAGGGGAACATGACATGACAATCTGCACGTCAGAGGTGGCCGAAGACACGACCATCTGCACGTCAGAGGGGACAGGTGACACGACCATCTTT
>NW_008330885.1:0-713 GCF_000622305.1 Nannospalax galili
GAAAACTCATAACCCCTCTTTCTCTCAGGACCCTCAGGCTTTAACTGATTTAATTGAGTCTATTCTTCTTACCCACCAACACACTTGGGAAGATTGTCAACAACTCCTCCAGGCACTTCTGACCACAGAGGAAAGACAGCGAGTCATCCTGGAGGCCCGGAAAAACTTTCCCAGGGAGGATGGGAGACCCACTCAGCTCCCAAATGAAATAGATGCAGGATTTCCTCTGACCAGGCCCAACTGGGACCCTGAAACCGTGGCAGGTAGGGAGCGTCTCCATCTTTATCACCAGACTCTGTTAGCAGGTCTCAAATGGGCCGGAAGGCACCCAACCAATTTGGCAAAGATACGTGCTACAACCCAGGGAGAAAATGAAACTCCTGCAGGATTTTTAGAACATCTGATAGAGGGATATTGGATGTATACCCCTTTTGATCCCATAGCCCAGGAGCGTCAGGCAGATCATATTATGGCTTTTATAGGACAATCAGCTCCTATCCGTGGTAAGCTCCAATGGCTAGAGGGTCTTCAGGGGTACTCTTTACAGGATTTAGTAAGAGAAGCTGAGAAAATTTATAACAAGCGAGAGACTTTAGAAGAAAGAGAGGACAAAATTAGAAAAAAGCAGAAAGCTAAAAAGAATAAAAAAAAAAAATAAAGAATTAAGCCGAATTTTGGCCACAGTAGTCCAGGGAACAGGATCAGGACCAGGC
>NW_008330886.1:0-386 GCF_000622305.1 Nannospalax galili
CTGTGCCATCAAAATGTTCCATTGTGACATCACAATGCTCCAACTTGAAATTACAGAGCTTCAATGTGCGAACAGTAACCCAACATGTGCCATTATATTGCTCAAATGTGCCATCACAATGTTATAATAGGAATTCTCAATGCTCCATTGTGCCATCACAATGTTTTATTATGGGTTCACAATGTTCAATTGTGTCATCACAATGCTCCACAATGTTACCTTATAATTTTACAATGTTCAATTTTGTCATCCCAATGTTCCAGGGTGTCATCAAAATGCTCGAATGTGAAATCACAATACTCCCAAGTGCCATCATGATGCTCCAAAATTCCAACACTACTGCCACGTGTGACATTATATTGCTCCAACGTGTCATGACAATGTTA
>NW_008330887.1:0-413 GCF_000622305.1 Nannospalax galili
CTTCCCAGGTAGCACCCTCCCATATCCTCCCTCCCCCCACTAGAGCCCTTACACTTTGATATCCCTGCTACTATTTAATGCGTTGTCAGCACCCCCAGCCATTCCCCACTACTTGTCCTTCTGGTGAATCTAGTCAGCCTACCTAGAGATCTTTGTTTTAGGAGGGTCAGCTATTCCTCATCTAGTGGTATTCAGTTGTCAATATTCCTTTGGATAAGATTGGGGTCTGCTGTTCAATTTCCCAGTTCTCTGCTGGGTTACTATCTGGGAATCCCTTTGGCCACCTTGGCCAACAACTAGAAGGAGATATCACCTGTCTGGCATTGTTGTTTTCTATGTAGCCTTTAGCTATACATATGGGCACTTATGAAATTATATTGGTCCCTTTAATCTTTGTTTATACTTTCCTTTTG
>NW_008330888.1:0-357 GCF_000622305.1 Nannospalax galili
CCTGCTCAGGTTGCTGTAACAAAACACCAGAGTCTGGGCGACTCATATTTGTCTGGTTGCCTGTTTGCTTTGGGATTGCATGGGAACACACCCAGAGCCTTGCATATGCCAGGCAAGCCTTTAACCACTGAGCCTCATCCCTCACTTGTTTTTGTCACAGTTCTCGAGGTTGGGAAGTAGAAGACGGAAGTGCTGGCAGCTTGGGTGTCTGGTAAGGGCCCTCATCTGTCTGCCCCCTCCCAAGGTGGCAAGGACAAGGGAGTGCTCACCTAAAATCACGAATCACTGGTCTTGAGGACTTTGCCTCATGACCCCATTGGCTCTCAAAGGCTCCACCCCCTATTATATCACGTTAGG
>NW_008330889.1:0-275 GCF_000622305.1 Nannospalax galili
AATTCGAGTTGCTGCCATGAAAGCATGGAGAAAACTTCCAGTCAAAGGGAATCTGGGAGCTTCTCTCATTTCAGTTAAGCAAGGATCTGATGAGCCTTTTGCAGATTTTGTTCATCAGTTAATGACCACAGCAGGGAGAATATTTGGAAATGTTGATGCAGCGCTTGAGTATGTGAAATAGTTGGCGTATGAAAATGCTAATCCTGCCTGCCAGGCAGCTATCCTAGGCCTTATAGGAAAAAGACTGATTTGACTGGTTATATATGCCTGTGTTC
>NW_008330890.1:0-315 GCF_000622305.1 Nannospalax galili
AGCGGCCACTTAAGAGTCATTAGGATGGCCGCCAGTCTCTCAAAACTGTGGAAAGGCCTGTGCTGGGAGCCAAGTGGAATACCCTGAGATTTTAATTTCAGGCATGTTCCCTTGGAAACCATCACTTCACCCCACTTTTTCTATCTTAACACTGCTAGAAAAATCCCAAAAGTTCTAAGAAATCTCCACGTAGGCTTTGGAGTCAGCTTCTAAGGCAGAGTTCCCTAGTCAGTTTCATTATCCTGCCCCTGCCAGGGCATTCATACCACAGCTAAAACCAGTTAAGTGAGAATTTAAATTAACTAGCCCTTGCAG
>NW_008330891.1:0-453 GCF_000622305.1 Nannospalax galili
AAACATTGTTGTGGCAACATTCTCCAATGTGATGTCACAGTGGAGAATTGTTAGGGGACAATGGAACATTGAGGAGTCATATTGTAACATAGTGATGGCATATTGGAGCAATATAATGGCACATGGGGCGATAATATTGGCACATTTGAGAATTGTGATGCAACATTGGAGCATTGTGATGGCATAATGGAATATCATTAAGTCATATGGTAACATTGTGATGGCACATTGGAAAAATATTATGACACATGGAGCGATACTGTTGGCATATTTGAGCATTGTGATATCACAATGAAACACTGAGAAGTCATGCTGTAATCTTGTGATGGCACCATGGCACATTGTGATGTCTTATTGCAGAATTGTGGGGGGAAATTGAGCACCATGTGTGCATATTGAGCAGGTTATGAAACAGTGGATCATTGTAATGTCAAAAATGCGCATACTGATTTC
>NW_008330892.1:0-996 GCF_000622305.1 Nannospalax galili
TTTATATTGGAGGGGCCAAAGTGCTTTCATCTTGCTGCTCAGGAGTTCCCATAAAGGCCCAAGTTGGATGAGGATCAAGTGTTCTCAGACTTTTTCCTAAGGTCTGGATCCCTCCAGGAAAGATGCTGGCCTCAGGAATTTGGGGGTTGGGCTGGCCTTGGACCAGAGCCCAGGAAAGATGCTGGCACCAGGAAGCTGGGGGGCTGGGCTACCCAGGGATGCAAAGGGAGGTGGGGGTGGGAAGAGGCCCGAGGGTTCCCTGGGACTAGAGTGAGGAATTGGGTTGGTCTAGATGCAAAGGATTAGGAAGCAGTGGGGAGTCTGGGCCAACGGGTCAGTCCAGAGATCAGGGGTGCCAAGACAAGAAATGGACCAGTGCCCATGCTAGGGGGAGAGACGGGGTGGGGGAGCTGAGAGGGTGAATGAGGCTGGGGGAGTCAATGCGCAGTGGGTATCACTGAACTTATCCAGAAAAGATGCTGGCCCCAGGAAGCTCTATTTGATCTTCTTCTTAAGTTTCTTCACAGAAAAACCTTATTCTCCTTTGGAAGGTAATTTAGGTCCTTTTATTAATAATTCCTTACATGTTTATACTTAATACTGAGTTTTATCCAAACTGCGTTGACATGGCTTAGCATCAAAAGTTCAACAGAAACAAAGACCCCAGGCTCTTTATGTCTCTGTCTTTCAGAGGAACTCATCAGGAGATCACCACGAGATGGGGGTGATGAGAACCTATACAACATTTCATCTTCTGACACCTTGTGGTTCAGAGAGACTTGGGCCTTAAGCAAAAGGGGAAAAAGTTCACTGGGAAAGGTAAATGCTTTCCTTAATTCTGAAGCCAAAGAGAAGCCACTAATTTGAAAAACACACCCAGAAATGAAGATCATGGTATACAACTCAAATGCTTTGGATGCTAAAGCTCAAATTAGAAGACAGTCAGATGTAGACAGTACAGGGATAAGACTGCTGCAGGCTGAGTAGTTTGATGAG
>NW_008330893.1:0-501 GCF_000622305.1 Nannospalax galili
TTGGTCTGTGTTTGGTGCCCTTTCTGGGATAAATAGATATTTGATTGTATCTTTCCAGGAAAAGTCATACAATACCATGACAAAATGGTTTTGGTAGTGTGGGTAGGGTTAAAGGTGGCTGGGAGTGGCTGTTGTGGCGGGGACGATGGAGATGGGAGGTGGCCGACTCCTGTAGGTACACCGACTGTAAATGGAAGAAAAAGGAGAAATACTGTCATTATTGAGGGTACGGATGTCAAGAGAGGTATTTTTATAGCATATTATATAAATGTAGGAAGAAACCAATGGGACAGAGTGACGTGCTGGGGCAAAGTCCTTGTACAGGTGAGAGGATGAGATCTAGTGTTTGTGTTTGGTGAGAGCGGTAACATGGCAACCATAAAGAGCCAACATTTTCCAAAAAATGGACCAGGACTGTCTGTCTAGCAAACCCAGCACCTGAGAGGTACATTGGCTGGAGTCTGAACCCTTAATCATTACAGTGCCCTGCCTATGAGAAGA
>NW_008330894.1:0-576 GCF_000622305.1 Nannospalax galili
CCAAGAAACAACCAAGGACACAACTCCAGATGCCTGGGCTCCATCAGAAAATCACTAGCAACATGAAGAACTAATATGTCATCTCCAGAAATTAGCACACTCATGGGAAAAATTCCTGAGAAAGGCAGCACAGCTGATACACAGACAATGATTTCAAAATAACATTCATAAATACGTTCAGGGAACTGAAAGAAGACAGGTATAAAAGGTGAATGAAAACCGTGCCACACACTGTTGAATGAGGGAAGTAAAGTAATTCAAGGCTTGAAATTAGAATTCACTGAAGGTAGAGAATCTCCAAGGAAAAGCCAAACAACAAACAAACAAAACTAGAAATGAAAAAAAAGCTTGGGAAATTATTAACAAACACACACTGAGCCCATTAATATTCCAGTGAGCTCTGTAAGCTTTCTGATTCATAAATCAGGCACAGTCTCTCAGGCAAATGGAGGAAGTGTGCGGGTCCATTACTGTGTGGGGTAGAGCAGCTGGTGTGACGCTGAGTAAGGGTTTTTGTTCAAGTGTGAAGCACTGTGGGAGGAAACCCACGATAATGCTGACAGTAATAATCTGCCA
>NW_008330895.1:0-300 GCF_000622305.1 Nannospalax galili
ACGAAGGCTGTCTGAGTACTAGTTCACTAATTCAAATTTTAATTATAAAAACTTGGGGAGGAAAGGGTTTATTTGTCTTACATCACAAACACACTCAGAAATAAAGTCTACCAACTATCTGGGTATCTCATAGTCCAGCCACATTGACACATAAAATCAACCAGATAACCACTTCCGGTGCCAGTCATCGGATAATAAAGATCTGAATGAAAGAGGCATAGCCTCTTTGTTTGTGGAACTTAGAGTCTAAAGGACAGGTGTACACCAGGCATGGTTGCCCTTGCCTTTAATCCCAGACCT
>NW_008330896.1:0-370 GCF_000622305.1 Nannospalax galili
TGAGGTGTTTCTCATTTTCTGGTGTAAGCACTTGGGGTGCCTTCATGGTGCACCAATGATTTGGGGTTTTTTTTGTTTGTTTGGGGGGTTTCTTTTTTGTTTTTATTTTTGTTTTTTTGAGACAGGGTCTTCCTGTAGCCCCAGCTGTCCTGGAACTCACTCTGTAGACCAAGCTGTCCTTGAACTCACAGAGGTTCACCTACTGGGATTAAAGGTGTACACCACCACACCCGGCATCCCAGTGATTTTGGAATGTTGTGTTTTCATTTTCATTCAATTCTAAGAAATGTTTTCTTTCCTTCTTGACTTCTCCCATGATCCAATTTTCATTCAGTAGTATATTGCTTAGTTTCCATGAATTTGTATATTT
>NW_008330897.1:0-1203 GCF_000622305.1 Nannospalax galili
ACCTTACACATGACTGACTCTCCCCCTCGCAGGGATCCAACAGTTACGAATAGTTCCACAGGTAGGTTTGGGATTTCTTACCCACTTCCCCATGTCTAGGGATTTGGTCTGGCTCGAGCTTATGTGGGACTGCATGCTCTCACCAATATTGTGAGTTCCTATAAGTAACTGACCAGATGTCTGGAAAATCTGTTTCCTTGTGTTCATCCACCACCTCTCCCTCTTACAGTCTTTCTGCCCCCTCTTTAGCAATGACCCTGAGCTTTTATAGACAGAAGTTTGATATATGTGTCCAATTCAGAGATAATCACTCTGCAGTCTCCTATTCTCTGCATTTTGACCAGTGGTGGGTTTCTGTGTTAATCACCATCTACTGTATAGAGAAGCTTCTCTGGTGAGAGTTTTGAAATGCATTAATATATGGGTATAACAATAAATCATTAAGAGTCACTTAATACTATATCTCTTTAGCAGAATAATATTAATAGGCGCACCCCTATGGCCTACAGCTTGTCTAGCTACATGTTCCTAGGCCTGATATCAATGTCAAGTATGAGCTCTCTCTTACAAAGTAGGCTTTAAATCCAATTACAAAGTGATTGGTTACTCCCATAATATTTGTGCCACTATTGCACCAGGGATCATATCTTGCCAGGCTATCAGCTGTGGAAGCACACAGGATTCACAGCCTGACAAGGTTAGTGGTTAATTTTTTTTTTCTTCCAGTAGCATACACAGCACCTTCCAGCATTATGAAAGCTAGCCAGTAGAGATGAAGTTTTAAAGTCAGTACCAGCTTCATTTCTCTGGGGTTTTTTTTCCCCCTATGGCTCCTGTATGTAGTAACTTCAGTGATAGGGTCTTACTATCAAATTCTGGTGGATAACCAGAGCAGGGACAATGGCCAGTATTGTTTGTGGGTCTATGGGACCCCTGGTCAACAGCTTCAAAAGTGGGAGTCCATCCCTGGCATTGGGCTTTTACTTTGCTAGCATTAACTCCAACAGTTGACAAATGGGACCACATGAAACTAAGAATCTTCTATGCAGCAAAGGACACCATCATTTGAGTGAAAAGGCAACCTACAGAGTGGGGAAAAAATCTTTACAAGCTACACCTCTGACAGAGGGTTAATATCTAGAGTATACAAAGAACTAACTAACTAACTAACTAACTAACTAACTAACTATATATATATATATA
>NW_008330898.1:0-1054 GCF_000622305.1 Nannospalax galili
TAAGGAAATGCAAATTAAAAACACTTTAAGATTTCATCTTACCCCAGTCAGGCTGGCTAAGATCAAAAGAAGAAATGATACTAAATATTCAAGAGGATGTGGAGAAAGGGGAATGCTCATCCACTGCTGGTGGGTTGCAAACTTGTTCAACCCCCATAAAAATCAGTGTGGAGAACTCTTTAATAATTACAAATGAAGATACCATTTGACCCAGTCATACCATTCCATTACATATACGCAAGGGACTCATCCTATTGCAGAGACACTTGTACATCCATGTTTGTGCCTGCTCCTTTCACAATAGCTAAGAGACAGAAAAAACATAAATGTCCGTCAATGGATGAGTGGATAATAAAAAGGTGGTCCATTCATATGATGGAGTTCTACTCAGTGGTCAAGAAAGAGGAAACCATGGAATTTGCAGGTAAATGGATGGAACTAGAAATTGTTATACTGTAAGTGAAGTATCACAGACTCAGAAAAAAAAAACGACATATATTCTTCCTCATATGTGGATCCTAGCACCAAATCCTTATAATTGAGTATGTATCCAGAAATAACTACAGAAACCTGGATAATAAAAAGGAAACAGGGAGGTAAAGGAAAAGAAAGAACCTTAAGAGAACAGTAGGAAATAGGTGTTAGGAGGAGAGGTATGGATAAATAGGGGTTATTTTAGTGGAAGGGGGAGGGAAGGTTATACAAGGAACCTTGGGGATAAAATGAAAGAAGGAGCTCAAGAGGGGAGAGACTGCTTTAGATTTTTAAGTTGCTATATCTGTATGTGTTTGATCTGAATGGTCACTAGGAAATAAAATCTGAGTTTACTGCAGATTCACAAAGCAAAGTTATAAAGTTTGTATAAACACCTAGATAACAGGACAACAAATGGACTCTGCCGGTGACAGAGTACTCATATTTTGTGTACTTGACCTTGGACATTTTGAGTTTCTCAATCTCCATACAGTTGGTCTCACTCATATGATGATGTCTTCACTGTTCATAGGTGAAATTTGAATCTAATTATGAGAAACTACTTCATATTTGTAACTGA
>NW_008330899.1:0-902 GCF_000622305.1 Nannospalax galili
TTAGACATTGGGGTAGGTGGTGAAGGGAAGAAGGTTAAGCTTGTTTTAGGATACAGTTGATTTTACTTGATCCTCTGTCTTTCCTGTAGAATAATATTATAAGCTAACACAGACTTGGCTGCAGATGTAAGCTGTTGAGAGACATGAAAGTTAGCTTGGGATACCTGGAAAATGCACCTGAGTTAAATTTTGTCATTACTTTAATGTTCCAGCGATTGTCCTATGGATCTGATTCTTTCCTTGAAAAATAAAATCTCTAGAACATGGTATTAGGGGGAGTGGGGGCTGTCTGATGCGTTGGTGCTAAGCAGGGTAAAGACAGCCATGAGAATGACAGAAAAGAAAGCTCCAAGGAGACATCTGTGGCATGCAGTTTCCACTAGATCATGGATCTCTCTCCACGTGATCCGGTGTGGCTTTGGATGTCGTCTCTGCCTCTTTTTTTTCTTTGTCTCTGTCAGGGTCATGTGAGCCTTTTTCTTCGTGGTTGGGGAGGTGTCAGACATTTCTAGCTGGAATCCAGATAGATTTGGTTGATCCTGTGGGAAAACACAAGCAAATCCTCTCCGTGTTGTTAACAACAGATATGGTCCTTTCCAGAGTCCATCAAAGGGGTCTCTCCATTTAACCATGATGGGTGGTACTGGGTGTATTTGAGCCCAGTGTCGGGTGATGGGAGGAGCATCTGTCCCTCTATATACATTAAGTACATTAAGGGTGAACAAGGCTAATGTTAATTGAATATTGGGAGAATATGTTGTTTGAGCCTGTCTTTTTAATTGGTCCTTTAAGGTTTTGTGTGACCATTCTACAATGGCTTGTCCCTGTGGGTTGTAAGGGATGCCAGTGCAATGGGTGATTTTCCACACTTCACAAAAATTTTTAAATGATGAGCTGGTAAA
>NW_008330900.1:0-314 GCF_000622305.1 Nannospalax galili
ACAATGTTACATTATGACTTCACAATGCTCCATTGTGTCATCACGATGCTCTAATGTGACATCACAATGCTCTAGTGTGCCAACACTATCTCCTGATGTGACATCAAAATGCTCCATTGTGCAATCACAGTGTTATAATATGACTTCTCGATGTTACATTGTGGACATCACAATGCTCCAATATGCCAACACTATCGCACCATGTGCCATTATATTTCTCTAATATGCCATCACAATATTACAATATGACTTCAATGTGTTCTATTCTTACATCACAATGCTCCAATGTACCAACACTATCGCCCCTTGTGCCA
>NW_008330901.1:0-817 GCF_000622305.1 Nannospalax galili
GGAAAATGGCGATTGCTCACTGATTTGCGAGCTGTTAATGCTTCAGTGCATGCTATGGGAGCATTGCAGCCAGGGTTACCTCAAGCTAGTATGATTCTGAGAGACTGGAAGTTACTTATTATAGATTTGCAAGATTGTTTCTTTACTATTCCTTTACATAAAGATGATTGTCCTAGGTTTGCTTTTTCTTTACCTTATGTTAATCTCCAGGCACCTCATCGTTGATTTCATTGGAAAGTGTTGCCTCAGGGTATGATGAATTCTCCAACTATATGTCAAATGTATGTTGCTCAAGCTCTGTTGGGTCTGCGTAAACAATTTCCTTCTACAATGACTATACATTATATGGATGATATTTTATTTGCTACTAAAGATGATCAATTATTAAATAGTTTGCTATCTATAGTTACTAGACATCTTGCTGAGTATGGATTAATTATAGCAGAGGATAAGATACAAAGAGAAGGGCCTTATCACTATTTAGGATATGTTTTAAAATGGCAACACATATATCCACAGTTGGCACAAATTCGATTAGAGAATTTAAAAACCTTAAATGATTTTCAAAGACTTTTAGGGGATATTAATTGGCTTCGTCCTGTTCTTGGTATTCCTACTCATAAGTTACATAATTTATTTCAAACTCTTCAGGGTGATCCTGCTCTTGATAGTCCTAGAGTATTAACACAACTAGCAAAGCAAGAGCTTGAATATGTAGAATTTTCTATAAAAAATAAATTTCTAGAACGGGTAGATATTGGTAAAACTATTGATCTGATTATTCTATCTACTCTTCATTATCCTACTGCAGTGTTGG
>NW_008330902.1:0-985 GCF_000622305.1 Nannospalax galili
GAATTGCTAATTCTCATTACAAGTATCCAAAAGGGGGATTCAGAACTAGAGAGCCTCTCCTAGGACAGTTTGGAGCACCTACAATAGAACATTCTCAGACAACACAGAATCACCTAGCAACAGCAAGGTCCTTAACATCCCACTCTTCCTACAGCTCCCTGAGGTAGGAAGCACTAGAAAGGACTAAAACATATTCTCTGGACCTATGTACTCCAGGACAGAAAGCTCAAGAGGAATAGTTCATTCATCCTTACACTATGGTAGCTTTAGAAAACACTGACCAGCAGGGAGTAGGCTGGTACCGAGGTAAAAATAAAAGAAATTTCAGCCTTTCTCAAAATAGAAGCCCCAGGAAGCTAAGTGAGCAGGTGGACACCACAGATTCACCACAAGCAAAACCTCCTAAAAAGAACTTGGACAGAAATTTCAAACTAGTAACTGACATCCCAAATCTATCTCTGAGGTTCTGTTGTGTGTTTTACACCTGGTGGTTTTTACCCTTGGAACATATTTTCTTCTTTGCTTCCAATAAGTTTTAAGCAGTCCTCAATCTTCCTGTAGGTAAGGGAAACAACTGTGCCTTGAAATATTCATAGGTCCATTATAATTTGTTTTAATAAATCCCTTCAAAAATTGAAGCTATTACACATATTTTTAACATGGTGTTATCAGTTGTAAACAACTATTGAGCATCTCCCATGACTTTGTAGAAGTCAGAGCACCCTGAAGTCCTGAAAATCAATCCTGTAAAAGTACAGGAGCCACTTCTGAGAGCAATGGTAAATCATCCTTAGAATTCCTCCAGTGATGCCTGGTATGGTGGAACATGCCCATAATCCCAGAAGAAGTGAGGCAGAGGCAGGAGGATCACCTAAAGTTAATGGCAAGCCTGGACTACATAGATGTGTTCCAGTCTAACTCGGGTTACAGTGAGAAACCTTGGAAGGAAGGAAGGAAGGAAGGAAGGAAGGAAGGAAGGAAGGAA
>NW_008330903.1:0-313 GCF_000622305.1 Nannospalax galili
CTTGTAGTAGTATTTTCTATAGGTGAGCGCATGCTCTGGGTGCCCTGGCTCTGGCTAGCCGCGCATCCCCTGGGAGCGGCGGCGGGTGCGTCTCTGTCCACCGCTCCGGTGCTGAAAGTCTCTGCTGCTGGAGCGTTGTCCAGCCGAATCCCGCCCTTAATTCACCCATGTACTTTCCTCAGGAAGCGAGGTCCACTGGCCATCGGACCACGTGGGAAGAATATGAGGACGGCGAAAGCTAGGATGTCCGCAAGTCGGTAATGGAGGAGTGTGCCCCCCGGAGAGGCTGGGTCGCCGGTAGTAAGACACAAGA
>NW_008330904.1:0-280 GCF_000622305.1 Nannospalax galili
ATTATTTTTATTTTATGTGTATGAATGTATTGCCTGCATGTATGTGAGTGCGTCGTGTCATGCAATGACGAGGAAGTCAGAAGAGAGAGCATCAGATTCCCCTGGAACTGGAGTTAAGGACAGTTCTTAGCCACCATGTGGATAGTGGGAATTGAACTTGGGTCCTCTGCAAGAACAGTTAGTGCTCTTAACCACTGAACCATCTCTCCAGCCTCCCCCTTTTATTTTTTATTTTATTTATTTTATTATTTTTTATTTTTTATTTATTTTATTTTATTTT
>NW_008330905.1:0-268 GCF_000622305.1 Nannospalax galili
TTTCACACAGCTTTCAGTTCTTTTGGCGTGCGTGGGACTCCTGGGAAATACAATCATCTCTTTCTAACCTTGGCCTTAAGTTAGAAAATCACTTGTACTCCACCTCCCACTCAATTCTGTATTAATGAACCCCATATGAGCCTGAGTTTCAAAAGTTGGCAGCAAAAGAATGATTACCACAGGTGAGCATGCTCTTAATGTGATGATTTTTATATGGCATGACTTATAGGTCTGTTTCTAATTGACTTAATGCCAGTTTGTGGACCTG
>NW_008330906.1:0-142 GCF_000622305.1 Nannospalax galili
CACCTCTGCACTTTTCCTTCATCACCTGAGCTCAAGTACAGAGCATTCCCAGTGAGGCATTAAGTCAGCAACCAGAGGGTCCAGGTTCAGAGCTTTCTGTATACTTGAACTGTGGACATTCCACCTATATGATAATGGGATT
>NW_008330906.1:355-1179 GCF_000622305.1 Nannospalax galili
GACTTTTGCTGTGCCTGTAAAGACATTGAACCCAAAGACGAATAGGATCACCCAGAAAGAGTATAGGAATTTCAGACAGTGTTAGAATGGAAGACATGAGAAGGGGAGACTTTTACAGCTTCTCATGAGGTGGGGATAAGAGAGACCATTGGAGGCTTTCCTGAGAATCCCATCAAGGCTGAAAGATCAAGAACACTACCAGGATCATAGAGGACAGACAAAAAAGCACATGTGTCTAAGAAGGAGATTATGTATCTTCCCCTCACTGTCAGTGTCACTCTAGGTTCACAGAGATATCAGTGATGGGTGGGGTACTGTGGCCCTATCCCTGGCCCTTTCAGTCCTGTTCTTATTGGAGCAGGATATGCTTATGACCCGTACACCTGAGCCTTCACCTCTGGGGACAGGCTGCTTAACAATTGTGTTACTGCCAGTTAGGACAAAGGTTATTGGAGAAATCAAATTCACCATGGTCAGTCCTTCTTGAAATCTTGTTCTTTCAAACTCATAATCTTGACCAGCTAGGACTGCTTAGGGCACTGATGTCTTCAGGGATTTTAGGGAATCTAACAAGATGGTGGCTTTATTTTGCCCTCCCTTCTCTCCTTAATTTCCCTTGGTATCCACTGCAGAACACCATGATTGTGCACTTGAGTCATTATGATGATATTGATAGAACCGAGAGATGTTTTGAAATTTGTGCTTAATGTCTGGAGCAAATGGTGTTACAGAGGAGTCCTGCAAGATTACAGTCACTCTACTGCCTGAGTGTCTGGGATGGTATATTTGATAAGGGCCTCTCTGATTCTATGCAACCTACATGG
>NW_008330906.1:2377-3169 GCF_000622305.1 Nannospalax galili
AATACATCTGGTGCCAAAACCCAGGAGGGACCCCTGCATCCCCTGATAACATAGTTCCTCCTTTACCAAACCAAACTGCTCCCTTGATCCTCCCATGGGGCAGATCATATGCCTCCACTGACATGAGCCCCCACCATATTCAGCTCCACATTTTGATTCCACCTCTTCAGTTGCTTTCTTCTCTCCTTCCCTGCTCATTGCCTTCCTTCAGCATCCTGGGTGTCTCCCTCTCAGAGCTGCCTGTTCAGTCTCTCTCTCTATCTCTGTCTCTGTCTGTCTCTCTCTGAAAGTCATGGTGGTACACCAGGCAGCCTCCCTACACCCTTCAGAGTGACCATCACTTAGTTAGCGATGCCTGTCCCTGGTGATTTGGGCTTTCTCTCAACAAAACCTGACCATGAGGCATGCCCTTTGGATCAAGGATCACCATTCATCAACACTCACTCTCGGTCTTTTGCCCAGCTTCCTGTCTTCCTCCTAACTCCTCCCATTTTTCTTTCTCTTTTCTGTCCAGCTTGCTATGCTCTCTGTCCCTTGGTATGATTGTTATTTTCATTTTCTTATCCTCCACTTTTATCTTTGTGCTCTTAGTGGGCCTCTGACACCTGGGGTTAGTGTAAGACACTCCCCCTGAGAGCCCTCTATCTAGGCACTAACTTTGTCTTAGGATTCCCTCTCTGCCATGTGAGAGTGAAAGTAATGGTTCCATGACTCTGCGAGGCCACGGAATCTGGGTGGGCATTACCCTGTGGTTCTTGTGAGGTCATATAACCTACACAGGCACTCACCTTC
>NW_008330907.1:0-347 GCF_000622305.1 Nannospalax galili
ACTTTGTAGATTTCCCTGCAGGAGATGGGGAATCACTAACTTCTGTTCTTAGCTAGAGCAAGAAACAACCTGTCAAGGGAGAGGAATGATCAGTATAAAAATACATAGGAGAGCCATCAGTGTGGCCTTCAAAAGTGACATTTACCCCTTTGATGGTTAAGTAGGCATTACTTTCATCTCCCATTAGTGGCATCACTGTCCTCCAATTTGACATTACAATGTTCCAATGTAACAATATAATTGCCCCATGTGCCATTATATAGCTCCAAAGTACCATCACAATGCTACAATATGAATTCACAATGTTCCATTGTGCCATAACAATGCTCATTGTGACATCACCATGT
>NW_008330908.1:0-903 GCF_000622305.1 Nannospalax galili
CTGTCATAACCGGCATGAACCGGTCGGAGCCAGTCTGATCTGGTCTGAACCAGTCTGAACCGGTTTGATCCGGTCGGAACTGGATTGATCCGGTCGGAACCGGTTTGATCCGGTCTGAACCGGTTGGAGCCTGTCATAACCGGCATGAACCGGTCGGAGCCGGTCAGAACCGGTTTGATCCGGTCTGAGCCAGTTGGAACCGGTCTGATCCGGTTTGATCAGGTCTGATCCAGTTTGATCCTGTTGGAACCGGTCTGATCCGGTCCTAACCGGTTTGATCCGGTCTCAGCCGGTCGGAACCGGTTTGATCCGTTCTCAGCCGGTCGGAACCGGTTTGATCCGTTCTCAGCCAGTCAGAACCGGTTTGATCCGGTCCGAACCGGTTTGGTCCGGTCGGAACGAGTCTGATCCGGTATGGACCGGTCGGAACCAGTCTGAACCGGTTTGATCCGGTCTGAACCGGTTGGAGCCTGTCATAACCGGCATGAACCGGTCGGAGCTGGTCAGAATCGGTTTGATCCGGTCTGAACCGGTTTGATCAGGTCTGAACCGGTTTGATCAGGTCTGAACCGGTCGGAACCGGTTTGATCAGGTCTGAACCAGTTCGATCCTGTTGGAACTGGTCTGATCCAGTCGGAACCGTTTTGATCCGGTCGGAACCGGTCTGAGCCGGTCGGAACTGGTTTGATCCGGTCAGAACCAGTCTCAGCCCTTCTGATCCGGTCGGAACCAGTCTCAGCCCTTCTGATCCGGTCGGAACCAGTCTGAACCGGTTTGACCCGGTCGGAACCAGTCTGAACCGGTTTGACCCGGTCGGAACCGGTCTGAACCAGTTTGATCAGGTCTGAACCAGTCTGAGCCGGTCGGAACCAGTCTGATCCGGTCGGAACCGGTGTCATCCGA
>NW_008330909.1:0-2429 GCF_000622305.1 Nannospalax galili
ACTGTATGAAATTCACAAAAATTTAATAAAAAAGAAAAAAGGTATTCATACTTTAAGTTAAATAGTTCCTGCCAAGTCTCCCTTGAATAAAACTGTACCATTTATTCTTCTAGCAACAATGAATGAAAGTTTCTGCTTACACTAAATGTTATGAAAGTTTAAAATATTTGCCAATCTGATGAAAAACAAAATTGCGGCACCCTTTTAATTTGTATTTTCTTAATTACTAATGGAGTAGAGTATATTTTCTTAAATTTGTCACAATGTATATTTCTTCTTTGAATTGCCTCTTCAGATTTATTTTTTAATTTTAAGTTAAGTTTATTTCACTTTATCTCATTATAGATTACCTATATTAAGTCTATGTCTGCTACTTACTTTGCAAATATTTCCTCTCAAGTATTTTGTGTTCTTTTACCATTGATTTTGTAATTTCCTTGGCAATATCTGCCATGATTTTCATTTTCCTTTGGATCTTCCATAACTTTATAAGTATTTAAAATAGTTAATAGTACAACATTTAAACTTTCAAATTGTATAAAATTTAATTTACCTAGAGTAGGAGGAAAAACACTGAAGTTTGTTTTGTTCTGCTGAGTATTACTGTAGTACCACTACAGTAATAGTTTGAAGAGTCTCATTGCTCTGACAGAAAGACCCTACATGTAGTGGATCCAAAGGGAGGAAGCAGTCAGGATGGTACAATGGCTTCTTTCTGCAGCATCAGGTTCAGTACCATTCTGTCTTGTTTCCTCTTAGAAAACACACGTCTTCTGTCTCCTAACCCTACTTCTACTCCAGCTGCTGTCATCTTGTCTATTTTCTAGTACCAGAAGGGAAGAAAACTGTAAATAGAGGGCACAAGCTTTCTTCAGGGCATGGCCCAGAAGTTAGCTCGTCACCTATACTCTTGCCTCCTGGAAGATATTAAAAAAGTGAACAACAAAATACAAAAACTTGATTTCACAGAAATTTCAAGGGAGACCAAGAATTGGGATTCACTGATGAGCAGTAAATGTGGTCTTAGCCTTGAGCATGGCTGTGGGTTCTCCAACCATGGAAGAAGAGGGTAGACATTGGTATCATTAATAGTTGTTATTGAACTGTGTCACTTCTAAAGGAATTTTGTCCTATTTTTGTGTAATGAGTGTTTAAGTTAGAAATAAATGCTTAAATTTTACCATATATGTTTCCAGGCATCTGCTGATTTCGGCATGATTTTCATTCACAAATTCTGTCACTGATCAGTTGTACAAGAGAAAAACTGTTAGGTAACACTGCTCTTACGTTCGGATGAGTTAGCAGATGATTCTTGAATAGGGTGTTAGAAGATCATTAGACATGTATATTCTTCTTTTTTGAAATTCAAGTCATTTTCTAATTCAAATCCTACTTAGTTATGAATTATTATCCAATCATGATTAATTATTTAAAGTTTGAATAAAAGCAAAAAACTCCTAAAACTGCTTAAGTGGAAACTCTTATCAAAGACAGAACTGTCCATTTCTCCATTTTTCTCACTTTGTTTAATGGATTCTTCAGTGTTTGACATCATTTTAGTTAATTAAATAACTTCTATTTTCATATAGGTGGATGTATTAAAGTTTCCCATAATTGTATGATTTTATTATGTTATTCAGAAAGAACAACCATTGCTTACATTAAATACTCATAAATAGATATGAGTACATATATATATGTTAGTAGAATACATAAGTATTTGCATATAACTCTCCAACTTGTTTAGGTTAAGTTTGGTATCTAGGTAAACTGCATTCTCATTTTATTGTTCTTCTAAATGGCTACTTAACTTTCTCAATAGCATTTATTGATGAATCCATTCTCAACTGAATAAAATTCCCTCATTTAATTTACAGGTATTCTTTATATCTCTACTCAGTTTATTTCTAAACTAATTTATTTCATGGCTCTGTCTACTCTAGGACTAAAGCTACACAATTTAATATGCTTATATATTTCTGTATTAGTTACCCAGAACTAATAAAATATTTATATATTTTAATACATATGTGTTTTTTGTGTCAGTTATGTGTAACTAGAAACTATCTGACAAGAAGCAAACTTAAAGGAAAAAGTGTTTACTTCAGATCACAGTCCAAGCATACAGTCCCTTATGGCAGGGAAGTCCTGGTGGCAGGAGCAGAGACGGCTGATCATATTGTGTTCACAGTTAGGAATTGAGAGATATGAATATGTGTGTTCAATTGGTTTCTTTAAAAAAAAAAATCAGTCTAGGACCTACCAAATTCCCTATGGAATGGTACTGACCTCTTTTAGAATGAATCTTCCCACCTCAATTAACCCAGTCTAGATAATCCCTCACTGGCATGTCCAGAGGCTTGTCTCCTAGGTGAGTTTAGATTCTGTCTAGTTGACAAGACAACATTAAGCATAACAATTTTATAGTA
>NW_008330910.1:0-799 GCF_000622305.1 Nannospalax galili
TGGGCCCTAAGCAAACATAGTCCATTTGGTTTTATTACTATTGTTACTATTATTATTTGTATTTTATGTGCATAAGTGTATTGTCTGCATGTGTGTAAGTGCACCCATGTGGTGCAATGCCCACAGAGATCAGAAGAGAGTGTTGGATCCCTGAAACTGGAGTTACAAATGGTTGTTAGTGGGGCAGTTCAGATATCAGAAGATGAAAAGCCATTCCATGCTCGTGGATTAATAGGATCAATATTGTGAAAATAGCCATCCTGCCAAAAGCAACTTACAGGTTTAGTATAATCCCTATTCAAATTCAAACATAACTCTTCATAGAAATTGAAAAAAAAATCTCAAATTTCATATGGAAGCACAAGAAAAACAGAATAGCCAAAATAAACCTGAGAAATAAAAGAATTGCTGGAACTATCGCCATCCTTGATTTCAAATTATACTACAGAGCTATAGTAATAAAAAGCATTGTATTGGCATAAAAACAGACACATTGATCAATGAAGTAGAATTGAGGACCCAGATTTAAGTCCACATACTTACAGTCATCTGATTTTTTACAGAGTGGCCAAAACCACACAAAAGACCACATGTAGAGGAATGAAACTACCTCCCTATATCTCACCTGGCACAAACCTCAATGCTAAATGGATCAAGGACCTCAACATAAGACTAAGACAAAAACAAAAAATAAAACAAAAAAACTTAATTAAAATTCTACATGTTCATAGTGACACAAAATAGAGAAAGAAAGGGGAGGGCCTCATCTGTAAACATCAGAAGCAATTAACATATTTAT
>NW_008330911.1:0-390 GCF_000622305.1 Nannospalax galili
AGCTTCAGGTGGGTACTACAGTTTTGGAGACCACGAGTTGAAGTCTTAAATCTGAGCAGAACTTTCTGGTTAGGAAGAAAATCATCAATGAGAAATAATTGTCTGAATAAAATTTTATATAGACTTAAGCCTAATGTCTGGGATGTGTAATCCCTTGAACTCTTAAAGAAATATACTGATGACTTTACTCTTTGGTTATACATTCCTTTTGGGTGTTTAAGACCACACAGTTGGCCAAAAATAAATCAATTTATTTTTACACTTAATGTCATTTGGGGATCTGTACCTCAGGGGTCACATGGGCTTGGGAGGAGCCTTTCTTTTACCAGTTCCGCTTGGAACATGGAAGAAATGTTTCCTCTGTGTTGACCCTCCTCTTTGTAGACTGGA
>NW_008330912.1:0-910 GCF_000622305.1 Nannospalax galili
TTGTTTGGGTTTTTTTGGTAGGGAGGATTAAAATTTCAAATCACTTTAGTATCAACTGAAAACAGTTGGAATATGTAGCCTTGAGAGCAGATATAAAAATCAGATTTTGTCTGAAGTACTAGGAAACTGGGGAAAGGAAACTGGAATAGGGATTTAAGTCAATTCTTTCCTGAATATTGCAAAAACAAGATGATCCCAATCAATAGCTTTGAGGGCTTGAGGACATTAGAGTGACTGATTGACTGAGTCTGGTTACAGACCGCTATGGACTAGATGTGGTTTATCTCTTAAGAGTTCAAATTTTGGAAGCTTGGTCACCAGGGTGGTGATACTAAGAGGTAGAACCTTTAACAGGAAGGGCCCAGCATGAGGTCATTACTGGTCCCTTCCTGTCTTGCTATGGGATAATTGTCTCCCATAAACACTATGGTGCCATCAGTCTTGAGGTGTTGCAACCAGAGGAATCCCTACAAGAGCTGGTATCAAACTGTTTGGGCTTTCAGCCGCCAAAACTGTGAGCTAGATAAACACTTTTTCCTTATAAAGTACTTAGCCTTAGATATAGCAAAAGAAAACTGACAAATGCACAGACAGAATTGGCCACAGGGCTGATGAAATCCACAACAGTTCTTTAGATGATATCTATTCAGGTGACAGCCACATATCACTTAAAGGGATGATGCATTCAACCCTCTGCAATCAGTAACCATCAAGAAAAAGAAGCCCAAAGCAATATATTCCAAACACACTTTCCTAAAGACAAATTTGCTTTAACAAACCATTCTCACCCCTGGAGGAGAGACAAAGTAATGCTGGGAACACTCTGCCGTAGTGCACTGAGGAATTATACTCTCAAACCCCGTTTTCTCCCTCTGCCTAGATCTCTAACAGATTATTGATTTCTGGTACA
>NW_008330913.1:0-548 GCF_000622305.1 Nannospalax galili
CTAAAATCAAAATTAAAATTATTAAAAATATTGAAGTTCACCACAGTCTTTCTAAAATGGCAAAGAGGTCCTCAGTGCCCCGATTTAGCACACACAACTTCGGATTAATTAAAGATTTGTTCTTGGTCCTCCTTATCCTTCCATTATACATATCTGAAGTTCTTCCCTGTAAATTCTCCAAATCTGCAGCTCTAGTCCCATTTTTGGTCCTCCTGGTGTACTGCCTGTTGATCCAACAGTAAGACTTCCCTGATCATTGCTGTTACGATGAGACAGAAACTAGACTGTAAGATTACATGTTTTTCTCTTCCCAAAAGGGCCTGGTTTAAAAGTTACATGTTATCTTTCCAGGTGAAAAGAACAGGTGTGGAAAATTGTAAAAAAGTCTCAATATTATGATTTATATCATCTGCTAATTTTCCATCCCCCTTTCATGCCACAGTTTTCATTCAGAAAAGGGAACATAAATTTGGTGGTGACAAAATTGCTTGGCATCTCTTCAAAAGGTGAAGTGTTACACTAAATCATCCCCCCCCCCCCCCCCCCCC
>NW_008330914.1:0-397 GCF_000622305.1 Nannospalax galili
TGACCAGAACCAATCTAAGGATGAACGTTTATTGTGGCTTACAGTTCCAGAGACCGGGTTCAAAATGGCAAAGTGGGAAGACAGCACACTAGGAAGTTGGCAAAATCCAAAGCTGAAAGACCAGGAAGCAGAGAGAAAACTACCTGGGGGCAAGGGTGTATAGTCTCAAAACACTCCCTCAGTTGCATACCTGTAACAATTTTGCACTCCCTAATCCTCTCCAAACAATGCCATCAACTGGACACTGAGTGTTCAAATACATGAGGCCAAGGGGGTCCTTCCTCCGTCAAACCAACACATTCCCTGCTTTGAATATACAGGACTGTGACAATATCTTAATGCTAAGTGCATTTAGTTCAACTTAAACAGACTCCATAATCTTTACCAATCTCAACAC
>NW_008330915.1:0-504 GCF_000622305.1 Nannospalax galili
ACTTCTGAATTAGAGGAGAAACCTGAAT
This sequence comes from Nannospalax galili, assembly GCF_000622305.1. NCBI lineage: Eukaryota > Metazoa > Chordata > Mammalia > Rodentia > Spalacidae > Nannospalax > Nannospalax galili. The sequence goes on from NW_008330915.1 coordinate 29, forward strand.
TATTGAAAAGGATATTTCTTAATCTAATAACTATCTATAATCTACTTGCTAAATCTGTGTAAAAAAGAATAGTATCAGACCCCCAAACTTTTGTGAAGATTATGATGTTAAGGAGCACAGTACATAAATTAAGCCCATTTCCCTCCTATATTTGTAGCACACAAGATCAGTTGTGTATTTATGTGATGTAAATTCACACTGAAATATAATTCTCTTCATGAATTCAATCTGGTGTCTGCTTATAACCATGCACTGTAGAGATAGCTAAAACATAGATGTTTTTTACCTTAACATGACCTGTGGACCTGACATAATCCTTTCCGAACAATTTGCAGTGAGGCCAGTGACCCAGCTACCAGCTACAAATTCTCCAAAAGCACTAGTGGAACGTGGTGGAAGATAAATAACAATGTGTGCTCTCCATGCACAGCAAGAAGACACGATCCTCGTAAAGAAATTCCTATACCCTGCATGTA
>NW_008330916.1:0-155 GCF_000622305.1 Nannospalax galili
TGAGACTAAAGTTTGGTATAAGGAAAAACTACTTGGCTTAGGGAAAGTCTCGTGGATAGAAAGATTTGCTAGGTCAGTAAAAAGCTGGTGGTGCACGACCTCTAAAGAAAAATTGCCTATTCTTTTACAAAGACTAAAAGCGATTCAAAAAGACC
>NW_008330916.1:348-840 GCF_000622305.1 Nannospalax galili
ACTATACACGTGAACCTGTAAAAATTAAAATCAAAGAGTTAATGGGAAAATGGGGACAGACTGTATTATATGTCTATGGTAAAACAGAAACTGCAAGGCTATAAAGAAAACAATAAAGACGTTGCTTGGCTATGTTAAGAAATATTAAATCATTGACCTTTTTACTTTCCTTTTACTGTGATTATTGAAAGTACTGAGAAATATTATGCAAATTCATGGTTTGATTTATGGTCTGACGCTTTACTGCTATTGTCAGCTTTCTAATTGTGAATAAAGTTTGTAGAAGGCTGCTGAGAGAGAGAAAAGAAAAAGAAAGAAGATATTCGGGCTTACCTCTCCTGAGTGGGTCAGTCAACAGCCTCTACTAGTAGGGTAACTGTGGTTTCTGGTATAGTCATTTCTACCACCGCAGTTACTTTCACCCCTTCAGGACCCATACTCAGCTTGAGCTGGACTCTGGCAGGTGGCCCCGAGACAGGGACCTGAAGATGG
>NW_008330917.1:0-898 GCF_000622305.1 Nannospalax galili
ATAATTTATCTAGTTAAAAAGTTTTATTTTAAATTTATTTTTATTCCAATCATGTGTGTGTGTGAGTTGCTGTCATGCGTGCAGGTGCATGTTGGGGGCCAAATATTAGATTCCCTGGAACCAGAGTTACAAATGGTTATGAGCCTCCTGACATGGGTCCTTGAACTTGGGTCTTCTAGAAGAGCAGCAGATGTCCTTAACTACTGAGACATCTCTCCAGTACCTTCTAAGTTTTCTTTTTAATCAATATACTTTGTGGTAGAATAATATTCCACTGTTTTCATATACCACATTTCTTTATTCATTCATGGATTGCCACTTAGTCTGATTCCATATCTTAGCTATTGTGAACAGTAGTTCAATAAATAGGGCATGCGGGCATCTCTTTGGTATGCTGATTTCACTTCCCTTGGAGATTATATATATATATGCAGAAGTGGGGTTGCTGGATCTTATGGCATATCTACTTTTAGTTCTTTGTAGGAACTTCCATGCTATTCTCCATAATGACTGTTTATGAGAGTTCCTTTTTCTTCATATCTTTGCCAACATTTGAGAAATCTTGTTATTTTCAACAAAATGGACAGGAGATACCATGTTAAGTAAAATAAGCAAGACACAGAAAGACATGAACCATATGTTTTCTTTCACACGTGAAAGTCAAATAAAGTTGACATGAATGTAGACTACTGATTACTCAAGTTTGGGAAATGTGGGGAGGGAGAGTAGATAAAAGGAGGTGGGGTTTGAGGAGAGGCAGGCTGTATATGTTTGCTGAAATATCACCTGGAAACTCCTGATAAGCAAAATTAATTCATGTTAATCAAAGTAAAAAACTACAAAAAATTAATCGATGGATTTTAGAGACATTTTATAGAAAAATGTAGTAGAAAGTTTC
>NW_008330918.1:0-742 GCF_000622305.1 Nannospalax galili
ACATTTATGCATCTGTGTTAATAGGGAATTTAAACATTATTTGATGTGTCTTTGGACTTCCCCCATTTTTTTTGAAAACTTGAGTAATGCAAGAATTTCTGAAACTTCTGAAATTGTTACTTCCTGTGCTGGGTTGCGCTTACTTTTAGAAAATTTAAGATTGTATCACAGTGTTAATGTTGATTTTTTCCATTACTTCAGAATGGCCAATATATTCTTATTAAAGTGCCATAGACTGCTTGATATTATGTGTCAATGTATGGAAAACTGGTACTACATACAATTGTTACTCCTTGTTACTGTGAAAGAATCAACTTTCTGATTTCTTTTCTACTTCTTCATTTCTATTCAAGGAGTGTTGCATTTTACCTAGGGCCTTAGCATCTCAAGTGATACTGTTAGAGTATATTCTTGTAAGGCCTAATGATAGATCAGATGGTTCAAAATTAATATATTAGCTAGATCTACATTTAAGTACATTAGCATTTGAAAGCACAATATTGCGCCTCATTAATTTTCCATATAAGCTATGTTCCCATGTGATGTAAACTCAGTGAAGGTAGATCACTATGTTCAGATCCTGAAGTTATATCTTATACTCTAATATAACATATGTTATGATTATGAGACTATCATTTCATCCTGTCTCCACAGAGTTACAGCCTGCATGATAGAGAGGGATAGAGAGATAACTCAGTAGTTAAGAGTTTGGGCTTCTTTTGCAGAGGACCCAAGTTTGGTT
>NW_008330919.1:0-297 GCF_000622305.1 Nannospalax galili
GGATCCTTCCATTAGCAAGGGGCAGTCCAACACCCCCAGTCTTTCAGCTGCAGAGAGACCATGTGCATCAGTCATTAAAAAATTTAAAAAGAGAGTGGTTTAGTAAATTATGTGAGCTGATTAGGTCGTATGCACCATGTTCCCTCTTTTTTATTTTTTTTAATTTGAAGTTTTAACATACCATAGGCCCATTGAACAATGCTTTGTACTTGGGGGTTATATAGATTTCCTGTTTTATGACATCTGAAAAGTGGTGCAAAATTTTTGAAATGTTACTGAAGTATACACAGGTGCATT
>NW_008330920.1:0-317 GCF_000622305.1 Nannospalax galili
ATGCTTGTAACCCAGGGCTGAGGAGGCAGACAGGTGGACTCCTTGGGCTCACTGGACAACCAGTGTAGCTAAGACAGTGAGTTCCAGGTTTAGTGAGAGACCTAGTTTCAAAAAATAAGATGAAAAGGATCTAGAAAGATGGCTCAGTGGTGAAGGCACTGGCTGTTCTTCCAGAGGTCCTGAGTTTCGTTCCCAGAACCCACATGGCAGCTAACAACCATGTGAAACTCCAGTTCCATGGGATCCAGTGCCTTCTTCTGGCTTCTGTGGGCGTTGCATACAGGCCTGTACATGCATACAGGCAAAATACACACATA
>NW_008330921.1:0-622 GCF_000622305.1 Nannospalax galili
TTGTGAAGTCATATTGTAACATCGTGATGGCATATTGGAGCAATATAATGGTAGATGGGGTGATAGTGCTGGCATATTGGAGCATTGTGATGTCACATTGGAAAATTGCAAAGTCAAATTGTAACATTGTCATGACACATTGGCGCAATATAATGTCACACGTAGTGTTAGTGTTGGAACTTTGATGCATTGTGATGGCACATTGGAGCATTGTGATTTCACATAGGAGCATTGTGATGACACCCTGGATCTTGGTGATGACACAATCGAACATTGTGAAATCATAATGTAACATTGTGAAGCATTTGCAAAGTCAAATTGTAACATTGTCATGACACATTGGCGCAATATAATGTCACACGTAGTGTTAGTGTTGGAACTTTGATGCATTGTGATGGCACATTGGAGCATTGTGATTTCACATAGGAGCATTGTGATGACACCCTGGATCTTGGTGATGACACAATCGAACATTGTGAAATCATAATGTAACATTGTGAAGCATTATATGATGGCACATGGAGAACTGGGATGTCACATTGGAGCACTGTTATATCACAATGGAACATTTTAAAGTCATATTTTAACATTGTGATGGCACCATAAGGATTGTGATGGCACA
>NW_008330922.1:0-349 GCF_000622305.1 Nannospalax galili
TACACGACATGGGTGCACTTACACATATGTAGGCAATACACTCATATACATAAAATAAGAATAATAAATTATTATTACACTTTATTTCTGTATGTTTATAGGTGTGTGTGTGTGTGTGTGTGTGTGTGTGTGTGTGTGTGTGCACGTGCACGCACCCATGTCTGCTTGTCATAGCACACATGTGGAGGTCAGTTCTCTCCTTCTACCACATGTGTCCTAGCGAGTGAATTGAGGTCACCAGGTTTGGCAGCAAGGGCCTTTACCCACTGAGCCAGTCCACAGGCCCCAGAAGTGAACACTTTTTCATCTCAGTCAGTGTTGCTCAGTCTCTGACAGCAAACACAAAGTT
>NW_008330923.1:0-285 GCF_000622305.1 Nannospalax galili
GTGGGGGGGTCTGGGACTATAGAAGATTTGGGGGTTCTGGGGCTATAGAAGAGTGTGTGTTGGGGTAGTCCAGGATTATAGAAAAGTGTGGGAGTCTGGGATTATAGAATAGCTGGGGGGTCAGTCACTATAGAAGAGTCGTGGGTTCTGGGAATATAGAAAAGTGTGGGGGGTTCTGTGGCTATAGAACGGGGGAGTCTCAGACTATAGAAGAGTGGTGGGGTCTAGGGCTATAGAAGAATGGTGGGGTCTGGGATAATAAAAGTTTTTGGGGTTTGGGACTAT
>NW_008330924.1:0-415 GCF_000622305.1 Nannospalax galili
GAGGAGAAGGGGGAAGAGGAAGAGGAGGAAGAAAATAAAGAGGCAGAAGAGGAAGGACTGACCTTGAAAGGGTGCAGACGACACTGGTAAGGAGACCCATCGGCAATCCGTCTACTGGCCCTGCTTGGTCTGGAGCTCTTTCCAGTGACCCCACCCTGGTTCTTTACTCCCTTATTTAACAGATCTTTACTGGAAGAATCCTAAACCCAGGCTTCACGTGAGGCCTACTGACATGCTTTCTTCAAATGAATGGTAATTTTAGTGTATTTTAAATTTTTGCTTTGTTTTGTCTTGTTTTGCTTTGTTTCTTGAGACAGAGTCTCCCTGTAGTCATGGCATGTAAACAGAGTTTCTCTGTAGCCCCCTGTGTAAACCAGGCTAAACTCTGTCTCACAGAGATCTACCCACCTCTGCC
>NW_008330925.1:0-825 GCF_000622305.1 Nannospalax galili
TGACACGGGTGCACTCACATATATACAGGCAATACACTCATACACATAAAATTTTTTAAAAATTAAAAATAAAAAGGGGAGATTATGAACATCCTTGTCCGGTTCCTGATTTTCACCAGTTTTTCTCCATTTAGAATGATGTTGGCTGTGGGTTTGCTATATATGGCTTTAATAATGTTGAGGCATGTTCCCTCCAGTCCAATTCTCTCTAGAACTTTTAACATATATGCCTATAGAATTTTGTCAAAGGCTTTCTCTGCATATATAGAGATGACTGTGTGGTTTTTGTCTTTGAGCCCATTTATATGATTTATAACATTTATTATTGACATGTATATTAAACCATCCCTGCATCTCTGGAATAAAGTTGACTTGATCGTGGTAGATGATCTTTTTGATGTGTGTCTGTACGCAGTTTGCAAGTATTTTGTTGAGAATTTTTACATCTATGTTCATTAAGGATATGGGTCTATAGTTTTCTTTTTTGGTTTTACTTTACCTGGTTTGGGTATTAGTGTGATGCTGGCTTCATAGAAGGAATGTAGGATTTCTCCCTCTGTTTCTAACATTTGAATAATTTAAGTATTGTTGGATATAGATCTTTAAATATCTGGCAGAATTCTGCTGTGAATCCATCAGAGTCTGGGTTTTTTTTTAAGTTGGGAGGTTTTGTATTACTGTTTCAATTTCCTTCTATATTATTGGTCTGTTTAAGATGTTAATCTCTTCTTGGTTTAACTTTAGTGATACCCTTGATTTTAGATACACATCTATTTCTTTTTTAAATTTTTATTTATTATTTTTATTTTATGTGTATGCGTGTAT
>NW_008330926.1:0-12146 GCF_000622305.1 Nannospalax galili
CATTGCTCCTTGCCTTGTCAGATATTTTCAGGACCAGATCCAAAAACTAATTTTAATCAGTTGTTACTTTCCTTCCCTTCACATGTACATGAACGCCTGTCAACCATCGAGGACCCTGTTCAGATGCTGCCTAGTGGACCCCTAAACCAGCCTACCCCCCCCACGTACCCTGTCCAGCAGGAAGTAGCAAGATGACAACGGCGCCCCCTATCCTATAACACAAAAGGCTGGAATATTAGGGTTTCAAACAGCAGCAGCCCCCCTCCCCTCGCTCCCCAACAGGGACCCATGGACTTTGGATTTTTGAAACTTGAAAAAGGGAACTGAGCTGATAAACACCTTGGCCTTTGAAGTCAAGGGAAGCAGACTCTTCTAAGAAGCAGCCTGCCTTTCCTCTGATCTCCAAAGACAAGATAAGCAGATTCTACCTGTTAACCAGAGATTTTAGGAGCTGTTTAGCACAGCAGATTTTCCCTTATCTTAAGAGGACAAAAAAGTAAACACTTCCTGACCCAGATCCTGGCTGGCAGACGGAACAGAGCCAGGTTTACAAGCCCTGCTTTTCCTGCTTCCTCCCGCCTGATTTTTCCCAAAAAACTCCCCCATCCCTTCTGTACCCTGAAGCCCCCGTATATAAGCCCCAGCTCACAACCCGTGGGCTGACGTTTTCCCTTCCCTGAGGGGAATGTGTCCCGTGTGAAATAAAGCTCTATGCCGCTGAGAGTTTTAACTGTGCCTTGCGCCTCCTCCTCCATTCGCTCATTCTCCACCAAATTTTTACCTATCACATGTTAAGACAGCGTTAGCTATTAGAAAACATTTAACAGAAATGGCCTCCTCATCAGGGACCTCAATTCTTCCTCCTTGTTGAAACTAGGGGTGGCCATATGATTAAGTGTTATCCAGCTGAACAGACCCAGTAGAGCAACTACCTTAAAGATGTGGAACATAGCAAATAACTCCTTCAGGCCTATTTCAATGACAGAATTGCCATGGATTGTGGAGTGAAAAATGATGGAGTAATGGTGAAGTGGTGTTGTGGGAGAGGAGCCATTTCTGTGCAAAGCCTCTCAAGAGGCAGCAACCTCAGGGATAGGTACTGATCCTGTATAGAACAGCAGCCTAGTACCACCTTAGCCTGCTTCTGGCAAGGCAGAGCCTGAGGCTGAGATGCAGCTGACACCATACAGCAACTTCTGTCTTTGCAGTATCATCTCAAATATCTCTCTCTCTCTCTCTCTCTCTCTCTCTCTCTCTCTCTCTCACACACACACACACACACACACACTTTCTTTCTAAGGTTTATTTATTTTTACTTTATGTGTATGAGTGTTTTGTCTGCATATGTGTATGTACACCACGTGCATATCTGATGCCAAAGGTGGCCAGAAGTGGGCATTGGATTTTCTGCAACTGGAGTTACAGAGGGTTGTGAGCCACCATGTAGGTGGTGGGAACTGAATTTAGGCCCTCTACAAGAGCAACAAGTGGTCTTAACCACTGAGCCATCTCTCCAGACCCTGTTTTTGGACTGTCTTAGATTCAGTTAAAAACTCTAAGATCAATGATCAAGTTGGTTTCATTCCATAGATTGAAAGATGGTTTGACATATACAAATAAATAAATATAATACATCACACAAATAGACTCAGTGACAGGAATAAACAGTCATCCTAATAGATGCAGAAAATGATAGAAGTCCTAAAGAGACTAGGAATGGAGAGACTAGTTGCAACACAATAAAGGTGCTATGAGGCAAACACAGAGCCAACAATTATACTAAATGGAGAAAAACTGAAAGCATTTCCATCAAAATCAGGAGCAAGATTGTGTACTTTCTCCATTCCTGTTTGAGTATTCACAGTCTTAGCTAGAACAATAAAATATGAGAAGCAAATAAAAGGAGATACAGACAGGAAAGGAAGAAGCCCAAGTTTCCTTATTTGTAAATGAGATACTTTTATTATAAAAGACACTGACAGCTCCATGAGAAAAGTCTTGGAACTAAGAACTTAGCACTCTTAGACTCTATGAGAAAAGTCACAAACGTGGCAGGATACATAATTAGCACACAAAAATCAGCAGCCTTCCTATATAGCAAGAGCAAGCATGCTGAGAAAGAAATTGGGGAGACAACCCCATTTACAACTGCCTCAAAAACACATCCGAATAAACCTGATCTAGGAAGTGAAAGACCTCAACAATGAAAACTTTAAAACACTCAAGAAAGAAATTTAAGACACTAAACAATAGGAAAAAAGCTGTTATATTCGTGGATCTAAAGAATTAGTGTTGTAAAAATGGCTATCTACCAAGAGCAATCTACAGATTTAATTCAGTTCTCATCAAAATCCCAGCTCTTTATCAAAGAAATAGAAAACACAATAAAAAAAAAAAAAAAAGAGCTCAGACAACCAGAGCAAAAAGAGTTTTTTAAAATGAAATGGAGATTTAAAGCAAATTTAAAATTTTAATCAATTTCTCATCAAAACCCCACCCTGTTATAAAAAAAAAAAAAAACCAAAAAAAAAAAAAAAAAAGAGCTCAGACAACCAGAGCAATCCTAAGCAAAAAGAGTAATGTTGAACATGTCACCAAAGCTGATTTCAGTTTCTATGACAGGGCCATAGTAACAACACCAGGATGGTACTGGCACTAAAACAGATGAATCCTCAAAGAGATCCACGGAACATAATACATGATCCAGGGGACGGAGAGATGGCTCAGCAGTTAAGAGCACTTGCTGCTCTTGTAGAGGATCTGGGTTTGATTCCCAGTACCATGTGGTGGCTGACACCCATCTGTAACTCCAGTTTCAGGAGACCTGATGCCTCTTCTGACCACCACAGGCATTGCACAACATGGGTGCACTTACATACATGTTGGCAACACACTCATACACAGAGTAAAGATAAAAAAAATTTAAAAAAGGAAGATTCAGATATAAACCCACACAACCATAGCCTACTGATTTTTGACAAAGATGCTAAAAATACACACTGGAAAAAAACCTTCTTCAACAAACAGTACTAGAAAAACTGGATAGCTACATATAGAAGAGAACTAGATCCCTGTTTCTCCCCTTGCAAAAAATCAACTCCAAATGGATCAAAGACCTTAATATGACACTTGAAATTTGAAAACAGAGGAGAACATATGAAAAACACTTCAAGATATAGGCTTAGGCAATTACTTTCTGAATGAGACCCCAAGTGCTTAGGAAAAAAGACCAACAATTGACAAATGGGACCTCATGATAGTAAAAAACTTACGTATAGCAAAGGAAACAGCTAATCTATAAAGGGGCAGTTTACAAAATGGGAGAATGCAGTCATATACTTGACAGAAGATTAGTATCTAGAATATACAAAAGGACTCAAAAACGTAGCAACAAGAAATCAAATTGCTTCATAGACAAATGGGCTAATGAACAGAGTTCTTGAAAAAATGAAATACAAATGGCCAATAAAGACGTGAAAAGGGAATATGCAACTTATAATGTATACTTGTATGAAGATTTAAAACAATGAAGATTAAATTTAAATTAGAGAGAAGTGATCTAAGGATGAGTTTTCAAAGTCTGAGCCTAAGGCTGCCTATCTAAACCCTGTGGGTCTGAACCTTTGCCAGTCTCCTGGAAGTGAGCGGCTGTTATTCAGCACTGCTGAAACAGACTTCAGTTATCATCTGGGCTTGTCTTGGATGAAGAGCGATTGCCAATGTGTCTTTGGATAAAACTAAGGTTCTCTGGTACTTTTTCGTTTCCTTTCTGTTTGTGGTACCAGAGACTGAGCCCAGGAGGTTGTGCATACTAAGCAACCGCTCTGCCACTGAACTCCCCTTCTAAGACAAAGACATTTTTTTCTTTTCTTGCTATTTCTGTGGATTTGGAGAATGGAGTAGAATGCTACAGATATGCCCACTCTTCCACCTGCTCTAAGTTCAGTATTATGTTTCAAAACATGATTTTATGCTTAGTTATTTCAGTAAAGGGTATTTTTTAAAGTCATGATTAAGCAAAAATATATAGCAAAATTTAACCATGCTTAAAGGGAAGTCAGTCTTCTGGTCTGTTGCTTGATTCATAGTCTACAAGCTGACAGGGGCTTGAACTTTAGTCCTGGGCCACTGGAGGAAACCATTACATTTATGGGAGAATTTCATTCCAGGCAGTAAGACTTCTGTCCTGGGAAAAACTGGCCTCTGGTTAAATGTTTTCTACTTGTTGCTTCTAAGCTCGCATTTCTTTCCACATGATGCCCTTTGTGGTGGATGGTGCATGTCCCTGAGGCCTCACACATGACAGGCTTTCACAATGTCACTGGCTGACAGCCAGATCCAGCAAAGTATTGATGTGGTTTTGGGGTGAAAGTCACTCCACCTTGTGCAATAATTAGAATCTCTGAAACCAGCAGCGTTCCTACATGGGTTGGGGGATGCAAAGCTACTGCAGAGCACATCAGTGAGTCTGGGGGTCTGCAGTCCGTCAGGAGGGGTGGAGGGCCGAGGCATTAGAAAGCATATGTGTTGTGTGGTCACACAGATGCAGCTTCACAGCTTCGGTGTGTGCCGTGAACAAGCCACACGCCCCTACTGGACTCTGCATTCTTCATTTTTATTTTTAAATGTTTTAAATTTATTTTTATTTTGTGAGTGTTTTGCTTGCATGTTTATAAGTGCACTCGTATGTGCAGTACTCATGGAGGCCAGAAGAGGGCACTGGATCTCCTGGAACTAGAGTAATAGATGGTTGTTAGTGGCCATTTGGGTGCTGGGAACTCAACTCAGCACCTCTGTAAGAGCAACACGCACTCTTAACTGATGAGTCATCTCTCCATCCAGGATTCTTCATTTTGAAAGTTAAGAGACAACCAAAGCTATCTCCAAGGAAAGACTGAACATGGCCATTCATTCATTCATTCATTCAACCTTTGCTACTATTTGCTTTGTTCAAGGTACCTTCTAATAAGATGCAAGAGACAGTAACATAAACCAAATGTAAGTAAGGGAATACTACAATTAAAAACAGAGTGATGTAACTGAGAGTTGCTATGGTTTCTCTTTGTTTTCTCCTTGGTGCAATCTGCCTGGTAAACTACATAGAATCTCATTTTCACAGGCCTCCTGTTTAAGCCAACAGCCCTTGGAAAGGGGCTCATGCCTAATTAACAGGAGGGCAAGATGGGGAAAGATCATACTTTTACCTTCCTTTATTAGTGGTCTTGATGTTACTAGTCATGTCCACTAGTAAGGGAAAGACTGTTAGGCTCTGTGTGGCCAGTTGAGGGTAGTGTCTAGGGGCAGCAGACACTTGCCCAGCCCTTGCCTGAGAATATTCTGTTTCTGAATATCTTATTGAAATTGCTGATAATATCCCAGAGCTCTTATGGAGGTCTTGATTTAATTCACAAGATTTGTGGCTTATGAGAACCAGGTCTGATCTTTAAAAAAAAAAAATCGTGGGTTTGCCAAGACAGCACAAGGTACTTAGTGCTATTTCTCCAAGCTAGATCCTTCTAGGAACACCTAAGTGGGTAGTTCAACAGGCTGCTCCTGCCCAGAGCTGGGTTGCCCAACAGGCAGAAAAGGCATACGCTTAAGGTGCTGGTAAAAAGTTTTCAAAGCTTTATTTTGAAATTTGGAACCAGACAATCTTTAAAGACGATGTTCAATATCTGTGTAGGTTTTGTGTTACATTGGATTTCAATTACATAGGAGTCATACGCTTTAGAACCACTAAAGACCTTGAACTGGCCAAACCCCACCGCCAACTAAGGAACTTTCCTGCATCTCAGCTGTAAGAATTCACATACAAGGACTTTCTTCAGTCTGGGGTCCAGGGCAGTGAGTGGAGGATACATTGTGTTTCTTGTGCTGGTACAGTCCCACCGGTGATTCTTTCTGAATGGCTGTGTCTGAACCACAGTCTCATGTTTAGTGACACACAACGAGGACTGCAGTGTGAGAACTGGTGTCCTTGACTTATTAGGGCAGATCGGCAGAGATGATTGAACAATTCATTTTACTTGAGGGAGTTTCTCATCACATACAGCAATATCTTGTTTTCTTTTGTGGTCCTTACCCTTGCCCCATCTGTTGCTATGGTAAATAAGGCCAAAGCCAGGGAACAGGAAGGCTTGACTGAAGCTCTACTTGGCTTTCCAGGCCCAAGCTGGGATAAACCATGTTCCCTGGGGTACAGACAGCTGCCAGGGGCAAGGTGCCCACTCACTGGCTACTGGCCCTTACCAGGCTGACCAATGAGGAAGGGAAATGGTAAGATGGGGATTGCCTATCCCCATGATTATCAGGTTCTTGAGACCAGGCCATCTCTTCCTCATTTTCATCTGTCAGTGGGTCCGACTCTACACCAGAAGGTAAGAGCAAGTCTATTAAGCTCCAGGCTAGTTGGGCGTGGATGCCCAGCCTTTGTCAGGATGGGTCCAGGTATTCCCTTCTGCAGTGGTGTAGGGATAGTTACAGGGAAACTCTGACTAAGGTAGCACTGGTGGGCACAAGCTCTTCTTTAATTCTCCAAACTCTAAGGGAGAAAGACTAATCCTGGTTCAAGTGTCTGATTGCATTGTAATTTTGCGGGGTTTATTTGGCAGCAAGATACCTACTGAGAAAAAGGTTTGAGTTAGGAGATGGGAAGGTTCATGCATAGATGGAGTTCAATTAGACAAAGGAGGGGGAAAAGCATGCATTGCTTCTCAGCTTGATGAACTGAGGGGGCGGAAGAAAGAGGTGAAGAGGAAGCATGAAGAAAGCAAAGCCCAGGTTTGGGTTCAGGCTTGAGTTTAGAATTCATTTCTACTATTCAATTCTACTCAACAAATGTATGTGGAATACAAAGACGGCTGTAATCTGGCTGTTGTCTGAAGATTCAGAGACATCTGTCAGCAATGGCAATATTTTAGAGGATGATTGGGAGAAATGAGTGACAAAGAAATAGGAGCCTAGGGGCTGGAGAGATGGCTCAGGGGTTAAGAGCGCTGACAGCTCTGCAGAGGACCCCAGGTTCGATTCCCAGCACCCACATGGTGGCTACAAACCATCCTTAACTCCAGTTCCAGGGAACTCGAAGCCCCCTTCTGACCTCTGCGGCATTGCATGACACAGGTACACTTACACACATGCAGGCAATACACTCATACACATAAAATAAAAATAAAAAAAAATAAAATATTTTTTAAAAAGAAATAGGAGCCTGGGATATAGTGGGAATCTTAGTGGGTAATCATATATTTTAAAGATTTATTTATATTTATTTTATGTGTATGTTTTGCCTGCATGTATGTATAATGTACTACATGTGGACCTGGTGCCCTCGGAAGCCAAAGGAATGTTGGAGCCCTTGGAACTGGAGTTTTGGATGGTTGTGAGCTGCCATGTGGGTGCTGGGAATCGAACCTGGATCTTTGGGAGAGCAGCAAGTGCTCTTAACCACTGAGCAATCTCTGTAGTCCAAAATAACCACATTTTGAAAGACATTTTCTAGTAGAAGCACTTGGGCCTGCTTGGTCTTTGCTTTGGTCTAGCAAGCTCTGTGTCTGAACCTTCCTGGCAGTAGAGGCAGAGGCCAGGGCGGAGGGGTAGTAAAGGTTGAGGCAGCCCCTGTGTGTTAGGGATACAATTCCCTGGTTTGGAGAACTGGTTTTTGAATCACATGAGGTACAGCCATCTTTTTCCCTATGACTCCATTAAGAATAAGGGCAGTTCTGTCAAACTGCACTGGGGAGGAAGAAGGCCAGCACAAATGCCCAAAGAAGCATGGCAGGTCCAGTTTGGTTCTCGGAGCATTAGAAATCAAGCCCTGAGGCTTAATGAGAAGTCTTTGATGCCTTCCTTCCTTATATCTCTTAAGGAATCTTAAGAGACACAGAACTTGCTTCCTGTCTTTTGTGTACATGTATGCATACATGTATGCACATAACCATGGAGGCTTGAGGTCGAGACAAAATCTCTCACTGAACCTGGAGCTTGCTGATGAGGCTGGACTGACTGGTCAGCCAGCTCCAGGGATGTGCCTGTTTCTGATCTGTGTGTGTGAGGGGGGGGGCATGAGTGCTAGGCATCTAAACTCAGCTCTTCCATGCTTACACAGAAAATACTCTATCAACTGAGCCATCTCCCAAATGCCTTTATTGTCTTAAAAAATATTTAATTTTATTTTGTGTGTGTGTGTGTGTGCATGTGCGTGTGCATGTGTGTGTACACGCGCGTGTGTGGCACAGCAGGCATGTGGAGATCAGAGGACAACTTCTGGGAATCCGTTTTTGCCTCCTACCTTGTTTGGGGCAGTCCTCTCTTGTTTCTGCCTGTCTGTGGACTCCAGGCTACCTCCATGAGTTTCTGGGTCATTCTCCAGTCTCTGCCTATCATCTAGCCTTCAGATACTGGGATTACAGTTGTGTGCCCCAGCATCTGACTTTTTATGTGGGTTATCATGCTTGCTTGGCAAATGCTTTTACCTGCTGGGCCAGGTAGTTTCGGGACAAACTTTCCATTTATTTATCAAACCAGAGGACCTTGGCCCCGGGAACTTGGCTGAAGTCAGGAACAGATATCTTTTGGAAAGCAGGAGTTTCAGTCAGGAATTCCTTCATGTGTAGAGAGGTTCATCCTAAAAACTTCATTGGTGGGTGCCCTACCTCACCACTCTCTTGAGTGTGTGTGTGTGTGTGTGTGTGTGTGTGTGTGTGTGTGTGTATGTGTGTGTGTGTGTGTGTGTGTGTGTGTGTGTGTGTGTGTGTACATATGTATGTACTGGGCATGAGACTGGTGACAGCTCTCCTAGGGCTGAAAGTTTTTAGATAATTCTGTTGGGAACTAGACAGAGCTGACTTTGTTCTTGGTTCTCTTTTATGATTAGGTTGCACCACTGTGAAATTGCCAATATTCACCCATTTTGATTTTGTGTGTGTGGTACTGAGGACTGAACCTAGGTTCTCACACATACTAGGCAAGTTCTCTACCACTGAGCTATATCCTCAACTATCACTTAGATCTTTAAGAATGGCAATTTCATATAATTCAACCCAAAGGTTGCATGATCTTAAGCTAGCCCCTTGGCCTCTTCAAGTCTCGGGTTCTGTATGGCACAGTACGAAGCAGGGCTGTGGGAGGACTAAGGGAGTAAGGTCTAAAAGTGCTTTGTGCAGATAATACTCCACAGAATGTTCCCCAGTGTCTATGTGTTCCCATGTTCCTCATCTCACACTATCCCTCTGAGCAGATCAGGATGGAGTCTGAGGAGCCCTGTGGAGTCATTGTAGAGGTGGTGGTGGGAGGCTTGCTGTTTTGTTTTGTTTTTTGTTTTTTTAGACAGGGTCTCCCTGTAGCCCTGGGTGGCCTGGAACTTGCTTTATAGACCAGTCTGGCCAGTCTGTGAGACCAGTCTCACAGACTGGTCTCACAGAGATCTACCTGCCTCTGCCTCTGGAGTTCTGGGATTAAAGGTGTGTGCCACCATGCCCGGCTGGCTTCCTGGTTTGTAAATCAGAAAAGCCGTCTCTCAGGGCTCCTTTTTTCTCTCTTTTTTTTTTCTTTCTCAATTTCCTCATCTCTAAAGTGTGGGCTATTTTCCTTCCTTGGAGTTCATGTAAAGGTGAAAAGAACTAATGTGTTAGAGCTCCTGGTATGTGGATGGCTCTGTGAGGGTCTAAGAAATGCATACTCAAGCCTTTCTGTTTGTAATAACAGGCCACAGTGAGAGGATTCTTGGGGTTCTCGTGTACTTTGATCCTTTTCCTGCTGGAGAAGTAGGGACTTCATTTGGTGACCTCTCCCCTCAGTGTAGCCAGCTCTTGCCAATTCCCAAAAGGAAAGTTTCTTTGTATTTCACAAGATTCTTCTGTTGCTGCTGAAATCCCAGCAGGTCAAAGTGGAATTTCACACACATTTTTCTATACTATGGTCCTTCAGGATCCCAAGAACATTGTAGTCAGCCCTTTATGTAATTGTTAGGGTTCAGATGCACAGCAAAGCCCCTGAGATAAGCACCTCAGTCTTTGAAGTCAAAAGCAGACTTTTTCCCCCCACAGTTTGGCCAGCACAGCAGGCTTTCCCTTTCATCTCAAAAGGGGGACGGTTTTAACAGTCCCGCTCTCCCACTTCCCACCCCCACCTAACCTTTAAAAAATATCTTCCCGCCTTCTGCACCCCCAGAAGCCTCCCCCTATAAAAAAACCGGGGGCAGACATTTTTCCCTGCCCAGAAGGGAATTTGTCCCAGGTGTTCTTTGCTAATAAACTCTATTCCTCTGGAGTTTTATCTGTGTCCTGGTGCTTTCTCCCCGATCAACCAGATTCATCCATGGCTTCTTCATCTATCAGTAATTATAGGAGGGAACTAACATGTGCCTGTGGGATTTGGTAGGAGGCAAATAGATGGTAGAGTCAATGCGGTGATTTGGGCATCTCTGCCCTTGTTTATCTGGCATCCTTGGGCAGAAATTACAGAACTTCTCTGGCTCTTGGAGTTCTCATGCAGAGTTCTACACCCTGTTGTTGTGTGAGTGAAATGAGATGAAAAGGGTGAATGTAAAACAGCTGTCCACAGTGGATGATCTGTAAATATTTGTTTGCTTCCTCATAAGTATAAAATCTTCAGACGTTCTGCCAAGATAATATTGTGAAGCAGGCTAGGTGAGGGTAATACCGAGCATTCATAGGCGAAGAGCATGTAGTCAGGGAGGCAGGAGGGGGCAGAGTGAGGCTGGCCGAGAAGCTAGGTTACTCACTTCCTTACCTGGTTTCATGCTGTTTTATCTCACCCCTCCCACCCCATGGGGAGGAATATTAAAAGGCAGGTTGCATGACTAGGGTAATTTTCTCTTCCTGTACTGTGTCAAAGAGTCTGTTTTGGGTTCTGGAAGACCAGAGTTTGACTGCCATCTCTTCTACATTTAGCTCTGGAAGCTCAGACAAGTGGTGTAACCACTCAGAAGCCCTCTTTCCTCACTCTTAAAATTAGAATAGTCATAACTAACGTGTATTGCTTACTGGCATGTGCCAGACACCACTCCTAAGCATGTTATGAGGACTATGTCATTTAATTTTCCAACACATGCAGAAAAGGTAAAATCAAATGATTTGCACCTGAGCACTGAGATCATAGCACATGTATTTCCTAGTGTACCCTATATTGCCTTTGAAAATGGTTGTCAGGATTGAATGAGATATTACATGAGACAGAGACCTTCCAAATATAAGGAACTGTAAATGATACTTAGCATTTAGTTTCATGATCTATCTTAATGTTTTCTCTGTAGGGTATGCTTGTCTTAGATTACATAGAATGCAGTTTCTTTTAATAGTATTTTCCTCTATAGAAATACAAGTTGCTAGGCATGGTGGCACACACCTTTAATCCCAGCACTTGGGAAGCAGAGGCAGGTGGATCTCTGTGAGTTCAAGACCAGCTTGGTCTACAAAGAGAGTTATAGGCCAGCTGGGGCTACAGGGAGGCCCTGTCTCAAAAAGACAGAAAACAAAACAAAACAAAAAAAACTCCAAGTCTTTCAAAATTAAATTGTATTTTATACAATAAATTATTGTATAAATTACAATAAATTGTAATTTATACAATTGCTTTGTATAAATAAAGAATACAAATAATTTTGCATTTTTAAAAATTGGGGCTGGAGAGTCTGCTCAGTGGTTAGGAGCACTTACCGCTCTTGAAGAGGATTGGGGTTTGGTTCCTAGCACCCACATAGCAGCTAAGAACTGACCTTAACTCCAATTTCAGGAGATCTGATGCCTCCTTCTGCCCAACCCCCTGCCCTAAGCGCTGCATACACATGGTGCTCTTATATAAAATAAAAATAAATAAATTTTAAAAATTAAAAATTAAAAGATCGGGCCTGTTTAAGCTCCTTTATAGAAAGGGGCTGGGAAGTCATTAGACCCTCACCTGAGATTTCAGTCACTCCCTGCCTCCTGCATCCCCCTCCTAGCTATATGCAATTCCTCCCCAGGTGTATGTAGTCTCAGGAGTCCTACAGTACATAGGAGGTGGAAGGTTAATTGAAGGGGGTTCATCTACCCCAGATTTCAGGATATACTCCCCCCTATTGGGTGGAACTTCTACAATGCAGGTGTTTTGGGGTCATTTATGCTCCTATAAATAAGCCCAATAAA
>NW_008330926.1:12352-29424 GCF_000622305.1 Nannospalax galili
TAAATAAATTTTAAAAATTAAAAATTAGGCATTCTGAGCTGGAGAGATGGCTCAGCAGTTAAGAGCATTGGCTGCTCTTATAGAGAGGCTGGGTTCAGTTCCCAGCACCCACAAAGCAGCTAACAACTGTCCAGGGGGATCAGACACCCTATTTTGGCTTCCGCAGATATTGTATGCACTGGATGCACTTATATACATGCAGGCAAAACACTCCCATGCATAAAATGAAAGCAAATAAATAAATAAATATATAAATAAATAAATACATATTTAAAAGTTAGGCATTCCGCATTGTGCTTTTGGTTGAGGAGATTGGGGTACTGATTTTCAGCGGAAAGGGAGAAGTCAGAAAACCCTGGAGGTCTGCTTTTGCCTTCTGTCCCGGCATTTGGGTTAAGCCCTGGATGATCCTTTATATTTGGGTAGAGAGAGAGAGAGAAAGGAGGGAGGGAGGGAGGGAGTGAGGGAGGGAGGGAGAGGGGGAGGGAGAGGGAGAAGGAGAGGGGGAGAGAATATAATAAAAGAGTTTCAGAATAAGCGTTCTTCCTAAATGCAAAGGGGGCTTTGGAGGACTCCCCCCCTCTCATTTCTAAACTCTGCCTTCTGTTTTTGGAACTACCAGTCCTGAGCTCCTTATTTTACAGCCGTTGCTGAGAATAGACTCCTGTGCCCTGCCCTCCAGATTCAATAGAGGGCGACAAAGGCACACAGAGGAGCTATGAGCCAGTCTAGAGAGACTGTAGTCTCCGCCCCCCACCCCCAATGCTGCACTCTGGCTGTTGTCTCTGCCCCTCTCCTCTCTTTCGCTCCCTCCTCTTCCAGTTTCAGTGCTTACTGCTTACATGATTATACTAGAATCATATATATATATGTATATATATTGGTCTTTTTGAGACAGAGTCTCCCTGTAGCCCCAGCTGGCCTGGAACTCACTATGTAGACCACGCTGGCCTTGAACTCACGGAAGTTCACCTGCCTCTGCCTCCTGAGTGCTGGGATTAAAGGTGTGAGCTACCTCTCCCAGCTTAGAGTCTTATATTTAATAAATGATGCATCAGATCAACAGGAAGTGAAAAGCTTACTTCAGTCAAAGGTATCTAAATAGCCAGTCTTCGAGTGGGGAAAAGCCATTTGAGTACATAGTTTACATCAACATAAAAAAGTCACAGATGGATTAAAAAGTGAAAATTTAAATACATGAAATAATAAGTAAACTAGAATATGGAATTTTTACCAAAGTCTATCTGTGATAAGGACTATTTAATATTTGGAGACAAAGAAAAATATCAGCAGAGTTGACTTAAAAACTAGAATTTCTGTACACCTAAAAATGAGAAGCAGATGGAAGAACACATAGCAGGTGCGCAACATGTGATACAAAGAGCTCACAGAGATCCATTCCAGAGACACAGCGTAGGGCTGGAGATGTAGCTAAGTGGTGTAGCCCTTGCCTAGAAATTCTAAGCACTGGAGGGGGGAGGGGATTGATTATCTCAGCTTGGCATGCTAGTACACATATATAATCCCAGGTTTTAGGAGGTTGAGGGAGAAGGAGTGCCCTGAATTTGAAGCTAACTTGTGCTACATCTGAGACCCGGTCTCAAGAAACCAAAACAAAACATACCTCTATGGTGGTAGCATATGCCTGTCATCCCAGCACTAGGGCGGTGAAGGCAGGAAGATCAGGAGTTCAAGGTCATCCTTGACTACATAGTGAGTTTGAGGCCAGCCTGGGCTACATGAAATCCAGTCTCAAAACACCTCAAAGAGGAAAACAGATCAAACAACCATAAATTGAAAAAGAAACACATTGACTTCAATAAGTTAAATGACATAGAACACTCACAGAGATACCATGAATTTACCTTAAGTAATTAAGAGATAGGCCTTTAATAAAATATACAACTCATTAATGAGTAAAGAATGAAAATAATTCCTTTTGCTCACTAAACTAACAACAACAACAACAATAACAACAACAGTTTTTGATGTGCATGCTCAAAGAGTAATTCAGATAGACTTTATTTATTTGCTTATTTTTTTGTTGTTTTGTGGATGGGACCCAGGACCTCACACATGCTGAGCAAGTGCTCACAGCCTGAAATAGTTCCTTTGATGCACAGACTAACATTTTACTGGATGACAGCATAACATGTTATAGTGGGGGAATGTGTAGCAAGAGACTTGAAAATGTTTAGATTTCTTGTTCAATAATTTATATCTGGTAATATATCATATATAATGATGATTTTAGGACATGATATAGGCCTTAGGATATTTAAATATTATTTTTAAAGCAATGCATAAAATAATTTGTTACAGAGTATAAAATGATGGTTATAAGTGGAAGTAAGCTGAAAGTTCCACAGAATAGAGATACTTACACATATTTTGGCTCTCCGCACTTGACAGACCAGCACTATAGACATTTATGATGATGATTATAAAAACTAGAAATGACAAAACTAAAACAGGAGTAAATTTCTAAGTAAAGAATGATTTCTACCATTAAAAAAAAGCTGGACTTTGATCAAAATGCATTGTATGAAATTCTAGAATCAATAAATACATTTTTAAAGCAAAAAAACCAAACCAAAACAAAACTGAAATTCTTAGGATTAACGATGCTTTTTTCTTGTAAGTCTCCAAAGACTTATGTAGCCATACTATATATATATGAAAAGGAGGGAGAAAAGAGAAAGGAGCCAGGGGGCTGGAGAGATGACTCGGGTTAAGAGCACTGGCTGCTCTTGAAGAGGACTAGGTTTGGTTCCCACCACTGGCATTGCAGCTAACAACCACCTGTAAACTCCTGTTCCAAGGGATTTGATGCCATCTTCTGGTCTCTGTGAGCACTGTACACACATGGTGCATTTACATACATGCAGGCAAAACACACATACACATAAAAGAAAGATAAATTATTTCTAAAAAGAGAAAGGAGCCTGGGAAATAGAGAAGTTGGTTAGAGTTGAATGGAGCAATCTGAGTCATGATTCCTGGAAAACCCAGGGATAGATTATTATTATTTTTTTTTGCAAACTGGCTCTTGGAGCATTTCCTGTGTCTGACCTGCACTCAGGAATAGGGAATCTGGAAGAGAGATATCCTTGCCACCCCTAACCTCACAGTCCTGCAGAGGAAAGGAAACTATATACAGGGAATTACGCTATGCATTGCAAATTTCAGAGAAGTAGCAAGGTAGGCTGAAATAGCCAGCAAAGGCTTCTGGGAAAGGTAAGTGTTAAGGGAGTGGTTCTTTGGAGTGGATTCCACTGAGGCTGAGATGGATAGAGTTCGAGAAATGTCCTGATTGGACATGCAGTGTGGGTCTGCCCCTCCCATGGATGACTGTGTACTTATGGATTCCAAGCTCAGGATGCTGCTGCTTCGAGCTGTTGTGCTGCTCTTGGTCCTGCCCGGTAATGCTGAGGACACCACGACTGAAGGGCCAGGAATCCTGCTCCCTCTACCCAAAGGGGCCTGTGCAGGTTGGATGGCAGGCATCCCAGGGCATCCTGGCCACAATGGGACCCCAGGACGTGATGGCAGAGATGGCACTCCTGGAGAAAAGGGTGAGAAGGGAGATGCAGGTAAGAAAAGGGTTCTGGCTTTTTTATCAGAAGACTGCTCCTGGGTAGAGGAGGGCTTGGAGGGCTATGTACTAACATTAGTTATCAACAAAGGCCTAGGCATAGGCAAAATTAATGTTTTTATGTGGTTCATACGCATCCTGGAATTCAGGTTGCCTTCCAGGGGTGAGGCTAGGTGGTACACTTGGCTCTGCTCCTCCTGCACCTTCTTCCCTCTGCCACCCTCACCCTATTCCCATTAGTTCCTATTCCTGGGATTCTTTTCACCTTCCTGCTCCATTCAGTGGCGTTCAACCACATCTAATTCATGCAGCTCCTTAAGTATATCCCAGCTTTTAGAAAACCCTTGGTTTAGTTAGAAGACAAATTTAATGCACAAGACTTTTGCACTAGTCAGGATTCTCTAGAGGAACAGAACCTATAGACAAAAAGAATGTACTAAATCAGCATATTTTGAAATAATAACAGTTGTTTCACACTAGAGAGACTGAGAACCTGGCGGTCACTTGGTCCTTGAGGCTGGGTGAGTGCCTCAGCAGTTGGAGTGGTCCCGCAGTGACTGCCTCACACTGGAGAGGCCTGGAGGTTTCCTGAAGAGCCACTGGTTCTTAGGCAACGATGGAAGCCTGGAAACACTGGTTCTGATGCCTGTGAAGGGTCAACAGCAGCAGCAACAGAATCGACTCCGCAGCACGAGGGAAGGCTAAGCAAGCAAGAGGCGAATCACCTGGCTTCTGACAGGTCCTTTTGATTTGAACTGCTGCCCAAAAGACATGCCCACATTTTGGTTGGGTCTTGCAACATGAATTAAGGCAATAAGGAAAATTCCTCAGGTGTGGGATCCTGCTCAGGTGATTGTGATTTGACAAATTGACATTAAAACCAACCATCACAACTGTCAGTGATTTCGAGGAGAAAGTGTCCTCCAACATGCCAGACTGAATGCATAGAAATGCCTGAGGTATGGAACTCAGAGAAAGAGCGTTAGTGAGGACGGAGATTCACAACGAAGCTTCATGGAGGAGGCACAGCTTGAGTAGACCTGGAAGGGCGGTTCAGCAGCACAGAAGAGGGAGAGCATCCTGGGTAGAGAAGAGGATTGAGCCAGCACATAAAAGACTGGATACTTAGAGGAGATGAGATTGGAGATAAATTTATGGACACCTGCTGGGCTTTGGGCATGTAATAAATGAATAGATGAATGAGCAAATGGGAAAATCATGTTCAGAACGTTAACTGACACCAACTGCTCACTATTAACTCAGAGCCCCCACCAGGCCACATAATCCACTTGTCCATCAGAGAAGAGCCAACAAGGATGTATTGTATAGTTTGAAAGTTTTAAATATTATTCATCTCTGTGCTTATTCACTCATCTTTTCATTCATTATCATATATACAAAGGCTTTAAAATTATTTATTTATAGGACTGGAGAGACGGCTCAGCGGTTAAGGGTGCTTAACTGCTCTTACAGAGGACCTGGGTTCGATTCCCAGCACCCACATGGTGGCTAACAACCATCTGTAACTCCAGTTCCAGGGGATCTGATGTCCTCCTCTGTCCTCGGAGGGCACTGTGTGACTCAGGTGCACCTACCTACATGCAGGTGTAATACTCATATACAAAATAAAAATAATACATAAAAAAATTTAAAATTTTTATTTGTTTTATGTGTATGAGTGTATTATCTGCATGTATAGAAGTGCACTCATGTTATGTGGTGCTATCGGAGACCAGAAGAGGGTGTCGGATCCCCTGGAATTGGAGTTACTGATGATTGTTAGGTGCCATGTGGGTGCTGGGAGTCGAATCCAGGTCCTCTGCAAGAGCAGCCAGTGCTCTTTTTAGCCCCATTTATAGAGGCTTTTAAAAGTAAGGTGGGAGGGGAACTGACAGGAACCTGGCAGGCTGTGGGGAATGTGGGGATTGGAGAAGACACTGTTCTTTGTCCTGTCAGATTGTGGCTGGAGGCCCTGGAATCAACAGTTTCAGCTGCAGACAATCCAGATAGGAGTTCTCCCTGTGGTCACCGAGTTCTTCTCATTCTCTAGGTCTTGTTGGTCCTAAGGGTGAGATAGGAGAAACTGGAGTGACTGGAACTGAAGGTCCCCGAGGCTTTCCAGGAACCCCAGGCAGGAAAGGAGAACCCGGAGAAGGTGCTTATGTATACCGCTCAGCATTCAGCGTGGGGCTGGAGACCCGAGTCACTGTTCCCAATGTTCCCATTCGCTTCACCAAGATCTTCTACAACCAACAAAATCACTATGATGGCACCACTGGCAAATTCCACTGCAACATTCCTGGGCTGTACTACTTCTCCTACCACATCACCGTGTATATGAAGGATGTGAAGGTGAGCCTCTTCAAGAAGGACAAGGCTGTTCTCTTCACCTACGACCAGTATCAGGATAAGAATGTGGACCAGGCCTCTGGCTCTGTGCTCCTCCACTTGGAGGTGGGTGACCAGGTCTGGCTCCAGGTATATGGGGATGGGGACCATAACGGACTCTATGCAGATAATGTCAACGACTCTACCTTCACAGGCTTCCTTCTCTACCATGATACCAACTGATTGTGATTAACTCAGAGCTTCCATGGCCCAAGCACGATGATTCTAGTGTTTCATTTTATTGTTTAGTTTGAGAGTCTGAATATTAGCCATACATTTATTCACTCATCCATCACACATTTATACAAAAAAACATTTCTGCATTGCTAGTCAGAAGACGACCTGTTCCCCAGTCTCTATGATCTCTTACTAGAGTAGAATAATAGGATGCAAATAACATTGACTGGGGGAGCTTCCTGTACAGAAAGCTATAATGACTGTAAGGAAGTGGAAGATGTTATTTTGTGCCAACAGTCTCTCCTGATAGTTATGGCAATGCTGTGAGGTACATATGAAAGGTAGTATATCCTCTTTTTACAGTTGAGTTCCTTAGGCTGTGTTAATGAACGTCTACAGTCATACAAGTATTAAAGTGGCAGAGCTACAAGAGAAGCCAGGAGCCATGGACTGTTTCCACTAGGGTGCCATTTTCAGAAGCACATGCTTCCTTGGAATGTTGGTAAAGATTTTGAGCCCCATTCTCCGGAGGAGCTCTTAATTTACATTCAGCAAGACTTGCTTCAGTACGGCTCCCTCAGAGAAGGCTATCCTATGCCTGGGTCCACCCCAGCTGATCCCCTCCCCAACTATTCTGCGCTTCCTCTTCTCAATGTGTCTGCTTGTGCCCTTCCTTCCAGCTAGGGAAATCCCTTCCATCTCCACGTTGGATTTCTCCTTGTCTCTCAAGGCCACCTGGATGAGAGCGTCTCTGATGTGATTTCTTTCCCATTCCTGCTGTGTTTTTCCACATATAGGGTCTTGGGTATGGAACATGTCCTGCCTTTGACTAGGACCAACTGCTTGTAACGAGCCAGCTTCCTTCTGCTGAGAATCCTCTGTAGGTCCTTCATAAGTGCCCCATAAACACTAATCTCCTGAATCCACATCTTCCCATAATTTACTCCATTTTAGTCTCTGTATTACCCATCCTTAGCCACAGAACCATTTCCTTTAGGAAGCTTCTGGTTTTTAGCACCCAGTCCTTGTTCAGATGGACAAACAGCTTGACCCTTTCTGACTGAGGTGAGAGATGGCTATGATTTCCAGAACACTTACAGAATTCTCACTCAAAAAAGCAGTTTCAGCCTGAAAAACAAAACACAGAGGAATTTAGAAGGCATTCTTTCAGTAAGCACTGACAAGGTAGAGGAAGAATCAAGGCTTGTTCTTCAAGAATTCTAGGTGGAGGGGCCAAAGAGACGGCTCAGTGGTGAGGAGCACTGGCTGCTCTTCCAGAGGACCCAGGTTCAGTTTCCAACACCACATCAGGCAGCTGACAGCCACATGTAATTCCATTTCCAGGGGATCTGACCCCTCTTCTGGCCTCTGTGGCACTGCACACATACACATACATACACACAGAATAAGATAAATGTCTTTTTTAAAAAAAAGGATTACAGGCAGTTCACTATAAGAGTCAAAACCCTTTGATACCTCTCCCATGGGACCTGGTTAAGTCCACTTGGCTTGAGGACTTGATTAATGCTGGCACCTTGATACACTGCCTGGCTCTCCTGAGCAGTACATGTATGCCTTGGTGAGCAGGCCTCCCCTGGGCACCCCAGCTGGTGGCCCCTTGTTCCTTCTATCTGTGAGCAGTGGGCACATACAACCCTCAGGGAGCCATGTATGACTGATTTAGTGGTGGTACTTTGATTTTTGTGGTACTTAGAATCAAATCTTGGGCCTTCACATGATAGGTAAGTGCTCTACCAGGCTTGGATTTGGATATTTTAAATGTTCTTCAAAACCAAGAGATGTTTGGAAATTGAAAAACTAATGCATACAAATGGTTTCGTTTATGTCAATTAATATGTCTTATATGTAAAAATAAAAAAGAATTACAAGTGGTCGATGGCAGTAAATATTCCTTCACGAGAAAATTGTTTGAGTGAAACTCTTCGAAGGTTTAGAAAAAGAGTTAACCTTTGAATAGATGTTGTTTTTGCTTTTGCTCACGATGCTAGGTTCTGGATGCTGCCTTTTTATCTGTATACTCCTGTTCACTAAGTGGCTACTGTTCTGTATACAAGGCTTTGTTATTTCAAGTGTTTGCAAATCATTATTTTGTGCAAGTAAAGACCATATTCAATGTTAAAAGTAAAAACACTTGCTATACATGGCTTCTGTTTTTATTTCTGGATAAATGTTTGTGATTTAGAAAAGACTAAACCGTATTAGGGCTATATGTTGCAAGTGACAGAAAACACAGCCCCAAACAATGCAAGCAAAAATCAGTGAATAAGCAGGCAGATAACAGCTATTCTTTTTAAAATAAAAATTACCAGAGTTATCCCATCTTTAGGAAATGCTTAAACCAGAGGCTCAAAGCAATCAAGTTCCTTTTCTCTTTCCTTCCATGAAGCACTCCACATTGTAGGTGTCATTCTGGGGCTCTGCTTCTAGGCTCTGCCTCATGAGGTCCAAGAGGCTGCACCCTGCCCAGCTCTCATAATAGTCTTGTAACACATCATTCATCCAAATGGATGTTATCTTTTCTGATGGTTCTCAAAGAGAAGACTCTCCCTTCCCCAGGAGTCCCAGAAAGTACGTCCTTGTACTTCATTGGCTTTGGCTGGGTTGAGTGCCCATCTCTAACCAATCACTGGAGTTAGAAGGACAGAGTAAACTTATTGGCATGAGGTTAAGTGTAAGTCAAGATATGAGCATTTAGATATATTTTCCTTAAAAAAGTCTGGACACTGCTATAAGAGGTAGGAGAATGGATCATGGATGAAATGTAACGCCTGTCCATACAAACTCCTTATACTATATTTGAACTTTCTCAAGTGATAATGCTGAAAAATAGCTATTAATTTTCTGTAAAATTTCAACAAGAAGGTAGTGCTGACCATGTTCAGTTCCACACTGACTCAGGAGCAGCCTTGCCACTCTGGGTGTAGTACTACACTCCCTCTGAGCTTTCAGACAGGGTCATTTCTTTGTCCATCTATACTAGAGGTACAGACAGATATGTCTATACTAGAGGTATAGACATTAATGTCTAAGATTAGGATTAATGGTCCTATTATATCCTAAAGAATAATTGTGGACTTGTATGGTCTACTCAGTTCTGACAGCTTAGCATTGTGTTTTCTTGGTAAATTCACCCTTTTATTCCTATATAATATCCTTTTAAAAAATAAAACATTTATTTATTTATTATGTATTGTGTGTGCACAAATTGCTGACCATGTGCTAATGTGTGTGGTTCAGTGGACAACTTTCTGAAGTCAGTTCTCTCCTTCCACTCTATGGGTGGCTGGGGCTTGAACTTAGATCATCATATTTGGCAGCAAGTGCCTGTACCTGCTGAGCCATCTCACCAGCTGCTAATGTTCTTGATCTCTGGTAATTTTCTTTGTTCTAAAGTCTATTTTGCCTAAAATCAATATAAGCTTTGTACTTTCTTTTGATTAGTATTTATACAGTATAATTTCCTGTTATGCTACTTAAAATATCTTATATTTAAAATTTATTTCTTTTTTTAAAATTTTATTTATTATTTTTATTTTATGTGTATGTGTGTATTGCCTGCATGTAGGTAAGTGCACCCATGTAGTGCAATGCCCATGGAGGTCAGAAGAGGCTGTCGGATCCTCTGGGACTGGAGTTATGGACAGTTGTTAGCTGCCATGTGGGTGCTGGGATTCGAACCCGGGTCTTCTGCAAGAACAACCAGTGTTCTTAACTGCTGAGCCATTTCTCTAGCCCTAAAATTTATTCCTTTTGAACTGCAGGTATCCGAATCTTTTAAAAAATAAATCTCAAAATCTCTACCTTTTAATTGGTATTTGGAAAATATATTATTTACTATTTTTAAAGATTTTATTTAGAAAATTTATGTTACAACTGGCCTTAAGGATTTGTCTGCCACTATATTTTGTTCTCTCTCTTTTTTAGTTATTTCTAGATTATTTCAATATTTTGTAGTATTTCATCTATATTTGTTAGTCTTTTTGGCTCTGCCTTTTTGTGGTATTTTTAGTGGTTGTTCTAGAACTTACAATAGTCTTACAAGCAGTTCCACCAAAGAGTCTTCTTGTCCTCAGCAATTGTTTACTGTTTATTTTATGCAACCACAGAAAAGGGCCTTGTGAGTCTTGAATCTTATAATTTTCTGAGATTTCTGAGTCTTAAAGTATTGTAAGTTTCCTGAGTACTTTATTTATTTATTTATTTATTTTTATTTTTTATTTATTTTTGTTATTTTGGTCTTTTTGAGACAGGGTCTCCCTGTAGCCCCAGCTGGCCTGGCACTCACTATGTAGACCAGGCTGGACTTAAACTCACAGAGATCCACCTGCCTCTGCCTCCTGAATACTGGGATTAAAAGCATGTGCCACCATCTCTGGCTTTTATTTATTTACCTATTTGGTGTGTGTGTGTGTGTGTGTGTGTGTGTGTGTGTGTGTGTGTGTATGTAGGGAGGTCAGAAACAACTTGCAGGAGTTGATTTTCTCCTTCCACTGTGTGGGTTCTGGAGATTCAACTTAGGTCCTCAGGCTTGTGTGTCAGATGCTCTTCTTACCTGCTGACCCATTTTGCCCAACCTGAGTCCTAGGTTTTGTTAACTTCCTGAGTATTATGACTCACCTTTTTCCTTCAAATGGAACATTTCAGTTGACAGGAAAGAGCTATACAGCAGTTAGTTATTCTTGCGTATATTAAACCCCTCTATTTTGAAACACTACAGATGTTGCTATGATTTTTTTCCTTTCAATAGTCAGATATATTAAATAATTAAAAAGAATTTGAGAGGAGAAAGAAGTCTTTATTTAGATAGCTTTCTTTCTCTTTTTCTTTCTTTCTCTCTATCTTTTATTTTGGGGGGGGTAGCAACTTGGTGTGCAGACCAGCCTGGCTCATAGGCATCTGCCTGCCTCTGCCTCTGGAGTGCTGGGATTAAAGGCATGTGCCACCATGCCTGGCTCTCTTGTTCTTTATTTATTATTCAAGCAAGCCCCCCCCCATTATTGCAAATTGGCATTGGCTGTAAGTGCAAAATATATGCTAGATTTCACAGACTTAATATTAAAGAATAGATTAAGGATGTGGAAGGGAAAAAGGGATATGAAGAGTAAAGGGCAATAGTGTGTGTGGGGGGGTAAGTATGATCAAAATACATTATATAGATGGAAACGGAATGAAGCCCCTTACTTTGTACCATTAACATATACTAAAAATAAAGTAAAACTTTAAAGAACTTGCCGAGGGTGACTTTGAACTTCGCCTATCTCAACCTTCTGAATACTCAATTCCAGGGGTGCACCGCAGTGCTCAGCCCTGAAGACTTTAACATTTTTGAGTTATAAATGCTCTTATACGTGTTCTGAGAAGACTTCTATTTTGCCTCAATTCTTTATGGATAGTCTAGTTGGTAATACTTCCCTTCCAGTACCTCGAGATTTCATTTTCTTCCCAGTTTTTTTAAGAGTTGGTACTTTTTGATAATTTTTTGTTTTCCTCCTGCGTATTGGTGGGATTTTCCAGGTTCTTTGTCCGGTGAGAGAGAACTTTTTTCCTTCTCCTCCTCCCCCTCCCCTCCCCCCTGGGCATGACACAGGTGCACCTACCTACATGCAAGCGATACACTCATTCACATAAAATTTTAAAATAATAAAAATAAGCCGGGTGTGGTGGCGCATGCCTTTAATCCCAGCACTCGGGTGGCAGAGGCAGGCAGATCTCTGTGAGTTCAAGGCCAGCCTGGTCTACATAGTGAGTTCCAGGACAGCTGGGGCTACAGGGAGACCCTGTCTCAAAAAGACAAAAAACAAACAAACATCAAGAAAATAAACCCAACCTCAAAACAGACTTTTAAGGAAGAGAGAACATGACAGGTTCCAACAATTCTTTGGCCAAGGGAGGCTGGAGTCAAGTAAGGTCTTGACTGTACCCCAGCCCCTGCTTCTTCCTGTGCCTGGAGTGGCTGATGAGAATGCCTGGGCATTGTTCCTAACACTAACGGGTCACCCTGCCTATAAGGAACCAAAGTAGAAGTATTCATTCGCAAACTCAGAATTTTTTTTATGAGGTGTTCCCCTCAGGAATATTTGGACATACCTAGGTGTCAAGAATGTTTAGAGTAACTAGGTTTTTCTTTTCTTCTTCCAAATTTTCAGTTGGGTATTTTCCAACAAATAAACATGATTTTGAACAAAATTCATTACCTAAAAGAGTTTTTTTTTAAAAAATAAGTGAAGCAATAAAAAGTCCAGAGGCCTCTTCACTGTATTCAATATGTGTTCTTCACAACTAATTCCTAGGTAGAATTAAAGGTTAATCTGCAGTGGGTGAGGAGGGTCTCAAGAAGGCCCACATCTAGCTAGGAGCTGTTGGCAACTGATGACTGTTGAGGGAGGGAGAAATCAGCTTTCTTCAGGGATGTGGCCCCTGGAAGGCTACCCATGTTCCGGTAGACGGCCCTACACCCATGCATACACAGGGAGCACTAAGTGGACTCAGTGGGTTTAAAAACAGAGCACATGAAATTGGGAGGCAAAAATGGTGGGGCGGTGGGGGAGGAATTCGAGGGGATTGGTATGGATTTGAGCAAAACAGATATGCATGTATGCAATTCACAAACAAGTTTTTAAAAGCTTATGTGCAGTTCGGTTTGTACCCCGAGTTAGGGCCGTCCCCAGGTGTACAGTCCGCCCATCTGCGGCTGCAACATAGTGGGAGCCTTGCTCTTCCAACGTCTCCCTTTGTGGCGGGCTACCTCTTGGCCCTCCTCCTCAGACAGCCTTGTGGGCCAATCCAACCTCTTTCTTCTAAAGACCATTGAATGGCCCAGAGTAGCTAGGTGCTAGGGTTTGAATATGTTCTAGATTTATATCGAAATTTAGTTACTATTGTAGCAGTATTAAGAGGTAGAGTCTTTAACAGGTGACAAGATCATGAGGGCTCCATCCTAATGAATGGATTAATGCTTTTATTGTGGGGAGAGGTCCTAGTTTTTGCTCTCTTTGCCCTTGTGCCATGTGGCACCTTCTGCTGGAGGGTATAGAAGGAAGGTCCTTACCACATACTGGCATCTTAAACTTAGATTCTCCAATCCCCAGAACTTTGAGCTTATAAAAACATTTTTTGAGATAGTCTTGTTATATAATACAGATTGACTTTCAACTTGAGATCTTTCTGCCTAAGGCCCCAGGTATTGGGATTTCAGGTGTGTGTCACCATGCCTTGCTCATTTGTGCCTTATAAATTACCCAGTCTGTAGAATTCTGTTATAGCCTCTCAAAACAGTGAGATACTGAGTCAACCAAATTACTCCAGGTCCTCCAGGAGTGTGAATTAGGACAGACACTAAATATGCAGACTCAAAACTGGTGGATGATTACCTTCTGTCTTGTAATGTAGACAGAAAGGAAGCCTAGCCACAGAGAAATAAAAGAGGGGAGGGAGGATAAGAGAGAAGGAGAAAGGAAGGGAGAGGAGAGGAGAAAGGGACAGAGGAAGGGAGAGAGAGAGAGGTTTTATTCTGGTCTTTCTTGAGATTTAACTTTTTCCTACCCATGGGTCCTATGAAACATCATTTCTTGAATTTATTCACAATTTCTCTTTTAAGCTAGCTTGGGCAAATTTCTTTTTTTTTTTTTGCATCCAAAAATTTGGGGCCAGGAATTATTCTGTGACTCTGCCCAGGAACAAGGACTGAACTCTAGTTAGGGGAGTACTTGATAACAAAGCAATTTAGGCAAATCATGAGGCCCTCATAGGGTAAAATTAGAACCATCATTTCACTTACATTTATTAACAATTGATCTTCCAGCTTAGAAATCCCTGTGGGCAGAAACTTCCCATTTCACCGCTGGATTCTTTTTTTTTTTTAATTATTATTTTTATTTTTATTTTTTTATGTGTATGAGTGTATTGTCTGCATGTATGTAAGTTCACCTGTGCTGTACAATGCCCCTGGAGGTCAGAAGGGGGCATTGGATCCCCTGGAACAGGAGTAAAAGATGATTGTTAGCCAACATGTGGATGCTGGGAACTGAACCCAGGTCTTCTGCAAAAGCAACCAGTGCTTTTAAGTGCTAAACTATCTCTTCAGCCCCAGAAACTTTAATAATAATATTGAAATACCTAAAAGGCATTATTTTATTTAATCTTTATGACACCCTGTAAATTAACCATTATTGATCAAGTTGTTAGGTAGGAAAGCTGAGCCCACATGGTGCTGCATGCCTTTAATTCCAGAACTTGGAAAGCAGATCTCTGTGAATTTGAAGCTAGCTTGGTCCACATAGCAAATCCCAGGCCACCCAGGGCTACCTCAGAAAACCCACAAACAAATAGAAAGAGAGAGAGAGAGAGAGAGAGAGAGAGAGAGAGAGAGAGAGGGAAAACAAAAAAAAAAAGAGAGAGAGAGAGAGAGAGAGAGAGAGAGAGAGAGAGAGAGAGAGAGAGAGAAAGGAGGAAAGGAGGAAAGAAAGAAAGAGCAGTAAGAGAAGCTAATTAACTTCTCAAAGCAGTCGAACAAGAAGAATTCATGCCCAGGGCCTCGGTCAGCTCTGCAGCCCATGCTGTAGAGAGAATGAGTCCCAGTGGCCTTTTCCCCTACTAGATTCCAGACATTTGGGGCACAGGTTATTTACACAACCTGTAGTTCTAATGTTAGTGATCTTGTAAATGCCAGCAGAAGAAAAACTTGCCTTTGAAAAATGAGTCATTGAATTTGTTATATGACAGACAGTCTGGCTGCTAACAGGAAATATGATGAAACGTCTCCATCATTCGCGGACAAGCTCTGAAGCCTGCACTGACATTCTTTGTAGTGTGATGGAAGCAAAAAAACAAGGGGGGGGGGTGTCTTGCAAAATAGTTTGTTTATGCCAACTGAAATAGGTTGAATCAATGGTCAATCGTTCTTTATTAAAAACATTTTATAAATGAAAAATAGAATGTTTTCTCTTCAACATGATAAAGAATAAAGAATTCTAAGAACAAAATGTTCTAGGGAATAGTGAAACAGGAAATGCACCCTCATCAAAGCTGGCATAAGGCAGGGAAGGATGCCTGCTTCCACGGGGCTCCCCTGGCAGGGTTGGGGAAGTTCTGCACTTTACTTTCTTATCTCCGAGCTTTCTCTCACATTCTTGTTACAGTCTTTCTGGAAACAGGCACCCAGGTCAAATTTATTTTATTTCTTTCCTGCCAAGTTGGATCTTGGTTGTTTTGGCCGTTGATACTTTTCTCTTTTTGTGGTGTAACTGGCTGGCTGGAGCTTGCTTATGATGAGGGTGCAGAGGTCTTGTCAGCCTAGCAGTCTGCGCTGATAAAATAGAAGTGAATTGTCCATGATTCCTACCTCAGACAGCAGCACGCTCACACTGAGATTTGACTTTCTATCTAATTTGCAAAGATGAAGGGCGGTTTCGTTTTGAGCTTTATAACTTGAATTCACACCTTTGTTCGTATTCTGTTGCTATGGTTAATTTTCAGGGGCGTTAATTTTTTTCTTTTGTGATGATAATCTAAACGAGTAAACAAATGAAATTATATATGATTAAAAAATTCGTAGATCCTAGATGGGATAGGGACTTGGCCTTGCCAGAAACAGAACCATAGCAAATAAAGTGGAACAGTCCTGGCATAAGAACAGACAAGTAGGTTGTAGAAAATCGCTCAGAATTAGTCTACAGTGCGTCAAGTTCAGGCATTCCGTCTGTGTATTGTCCTTTCCTCAGATGTGTCTGAATAGGTTTGCAAATAGATCCGGCAACAAAATTACTCAAAAGCAAAAAAAAAAAAAGGGGGGCGGGGGAAGCATACAGCGGCACTGTTACGTAAAAATGACTGCCATGTCTCTAAGCCAGGGAAGAAAACGTCTCAGTTTAAAGACGAGAGGCAGTAAGAGCAAAAGATGAATAGACGCGACTACATAAGAAAAGCTGTGTTTTAGCGCTCTTAAAGACTGGCAAAAATTACAAGACAATCAGTGAACCTGATGCTATTTGCAATAATTGTGACAGGTTAATAACCTTAGTTCAAAAAGAGGTCAAACACATTGATAAGCCCACAATTCTCCAGTAAGCACCTGGGAAAAGTCAAGAAGATGTAAGTAACAAGAGGGAAAGAATAAGTGAATTACACGTTTGTGCAAATACATTTTCTCTCACAAGTAAAGATTGAAACAGCAAAGAGAATTTTTTAATCACTTTCACTGTTATAATTATTTGAAGATTATAAACTAGTAATATTTAAGGTAGGTGCAGTGGCATGAATTTGGAGTCTTTATATACTTGCTAAGGCTATTAGTTTACAACTCTTTGGAAATAATTTTCACATCCCCTATTCACCAGTCAAGGACTTTTCTTTCTCCCTACAGGTAAGAGTTATGGAATTTGGGAGTCTTTTAGATAGTACCCAATTGGGTACCCCAATTGCCTCACCCCGTATCCCTGTTCAGCATGGAAGAAGCCAGAGCAGTCTTGTCCCAATTCCCTATCTGCAAGCTGGGTAATCTCTTCAGAGAATGGTGTGATAAGAATAGGAGGTAGGAATTGGCTAGGCAGTTAAGGTAAAAAAGACTCCCCCAAAAGTAGCCAGTTTCTAAAAGTCAAAATGTCCTTGGGCCTATTAGCAACATACTGTTCCAAAGGCCAAAACTGTCAGAAGTATTTGGGAGCTCTTATCTAATCTCTAAAAGATTTTAGGGTTATGTCTTCAGAGGAGGGAATGTTAGAGTAGCAAAAAGCCCCATTAAAAAAGAAAGAAAGGAAGGAAGAAAGGAAAGAAGAAAGGAAGGAAGAAGGAAGGAGGAAGGAAGGAAGGAGGAAGGAAGGAAGGAAGGAGGAAGGAAGGAAGGAAGGAAGGAAGGAAGGAAGGAGGAAGTAAGGAAGGAGGGAGGGAGCGAGGG